>NW_021263321.1:0-10664 GCF_002162155.2 Triticum dicoccoides
TTGGATGCATAAACAAATCTGTACATTTCGTAGTCCATCTGAACACATTCTCTTGAGAGTTTCCTCCGATTCGATGTTCCATAGTTTTATACCTACATTCCTTTCCTATTCCTCTATTTTCATCAAGACCTATGTTTTCTGCCCCTTTATTCCGACCGGATCCTAAATATTTGGTATAAGGGCATGGGACAATGGGTGCACCAGCAGTACAGCACCATGTACGTAAACAGGGGCATAAAGTGGTGATTCATAGTTTGTTGCCCCGAGAAACAAACATCCAAGAAACATATCTGGGGTGGTCCCATTTTTGTTCACTCTAGCCACCTACTCCTATGTGTGGATAGCAAATCTAGTCCTGGTCATACCACTGTGTACATCGTTACCCCTATATTTCCCTTTTTGACCAAGAGACCTGTTGGATGACCAGTCTGTACTACTTTCATCCCCTTTCCTTCCTGTTTGTACCATGTTCGATGTACATACTAAATTCCCCCACCCCCACTTTATTTCAATGACAAGTATTTTCGGACGGAGGGAGTACAAGATTCGACTCCATGAAGTAGCTTTACCTCTAACAATAGAAGAAGAAAAAATAGGTGACGTTGGACCATCCGATCGAGAGGGGCTGAGAGGTAGAAAATGATGCACATGCAGCGACGTAGCGAGCTGGGGAAGTAGAGCTAAGGCGGTTTCGAACGAAGATATACCTGAAGGTCTTCGGGATGTGGATAGGTCGGCGGCGGGAGGCCGGATCCGCCCACAAGCAACGACGAAGGGATCGGAGGACCTCCCACGCTGGCGCTTGGCCAGAGATAACGGTGCGGCCGACAGTGGGTCTCCTCCCTCGCTGTCGACGACGGCCTAAACGCTGCCCCTCCTCCCCTTCACCGGCAGAGGGGGTACGTCCGGATCTGTAACCAGCGGTGAGGATAGAAAGCCAGTGTTTTTTGAAGGGAGAAAGACAGGGTTACTACCCCTATCTTGTTTAGATCTGGAGAGGATGAGAGTCTGTGAATAGAGCAGCCCTAGCAAGCAAGTGCGGAGGCTCCGGCCTATATATAAGTAGTGGGGTAGTTTTCCTTTTTCACTCCATCGAAACAATCGTTTAAAATTGTGTACTGTACTTCATGCCAGGTCGCGGGTTTTTTTAGTTGTTGATTGTTTTTTGAGATAGCTACCCGCTTGTTCCAAGTGGTGTTTCGGTGTGCCAGGTCGCACTTTGTATCATTCAAGTCTGGTAGTACTACAAGTCCCTCCATTAAATGAACAACCACCCCCTCGTAAAAATTGTGAACAAGCCCATGGCTAAAATTAGCGAAAACGTGGGTTGCCCCAACATGCATTATTATTTATATTTTCTACTCCCTCCGTTCCTAAATATACGTCTTTTTTATTAGCCACACCTAAGACAAGAATTTTTTTATTAGCAGTGAACCCCACATGTCATAGATACAAAAATTGTGGCAAGATTCCCTTAGGCAAGCCAAAGTGTGTCTAACAATTTGAGCAACTCAGGTTAGGCAAGTGTGGCAAGTGTGGGAAAAATAATGTGGCAACATAAGACAAACATACTCACAATCCAAACAGCCCCGTGATTTTTTGTGACATGCATGAAAATTTGGTTGGTTAAATTTATAGTCAAAATTTGGCAAGGTGCATCAAATAACACATGCAAGTATCAAAAGGAAAGTCACGGCATGCATGCATGCGTTGTACTCCCTCCGTTTCCAAATATAAGTCTTTTTAGAGATTGCAACAAGTGACTACTCCCTCCGTTCCTAAATGTAAGTCTTTTTAGGGATTCCACTACAAACTACATACGGATGTATATGGACATATTTGAGAGTGTAGATTCACTCATTTTATTTCGTATGTACTCCAGTTCATAGTGAAATCTCTAAAAAGACTTATATTTTGGAACGGTGGGAGTACATACGAAGCAGAATATGTCTACTCCTACATACGAAGTAGCCCATTTGAGATGTGTAAAAAGAGTTTTATCGAATGCAGTGCTTTGATGTGTTGCGTGAACTCGTACAAGCCCGAGAAATTTTATTACTACGACGCCCTCTCCCTCGCGGACTGAGCTGCGATGCCTTTACTGCACCTGCCTTTGGCTGCATGACAGGTGGGCCAGCCACCTGTTGGGCCCACCTGTCATGGATGCAAAGGCAGGAGCAGTAAGTAGAAGCTTTCGCTACACGCTATCCCTCCCGCACGAGGTGGATGGACATGCAGCAGTGGATTCGATACTGTAGAAGTAGGAGTAACATCATTGTTCGTCTTCTCGAAGAGGCGAAGAGCCAAGTGCAAACCGAACATGGCAGTTGCGAACGCTCGTGTGGTGCGGTTCCTTGGAGTACTAGCCAGGCTCTTGCATGAGACAAAATTGCTATTGTTTAACAATTAAACTCCATTATCCATTGGTTTATACTCATTATGCATAGGCCCACGCGGTTAGCACCGTTTCCTCCTGGGGTCACCAATATTTATTTGCTAATTAATAGCATTCCATGCAATGAACTAGCCATTGCAAGTCATTAAAAGCATGCACACCTCTCATCTCTTATATGTTGATACGTATGTCAAGAAATAAGAAACAAGGTAGAAGTTAATGCACCACGCCTAAGTGTTTTGGGACTATTTGGTTTTCGTAAGATGACTTACACACCCAGACAGAGGGAGTAGTATATATTTGTAAACCGAAAAGGAGTATTTGCCTTTCTAGAGATTTCAACAAGTGACTAGACTTCGTCTCAAAAAAAACAAGTGACTAGACTACACTGTGTGCAGTACCCCCTCCCTCCGGTTTATAGGGCTCAAATCTCAAATCTCATGAACCAAGGGATTTTGCGATTGGAGGAATGTATCTCGTACTTTACAAAACTACCCTAATTAAACTCATGCATTAATTACGTAGTTCTCTTGTTTTCCTCTCCGCCTTGGTCGCGGTGCACAATATTGAGAGAGTGCTTTGATATGTTTTAGTCTCATGACTAAAAGTAGTGGGACTAAAACTTGTTAGCCTCATCCATGCTTGGATCCAAATACTAAAGAGACTAAAATCAAGTTAATGACATTTCAAAGCATCCGGGACCGCGTGCCATCCACCAAATCACAACGACGTGCTACAGTAGAGACTCACCTGTCACCCCGGTGTGGCCGTCATGACCCATCATATCACAAAACCCACACCTTTACCAGCAGTGGTAAGGTGGCCTCCAAGTTGGACTGGACGAAGCAACCATCATTTCATTGGAACGCTCGTTCAAGCCCTTTCTTTCCTTTCTTGAAGAAAACCTCACTCCAGGCTACTCACTTCTGCCATTTTTCTTCTCTACCGACTAAGGAAAGGTGGGTGAATCAGTTATGCTACTATATTTTCATTCCAATAATCTTCTTTTTGTGAATCACAGACCGATTCTCACATCCTATTCTTTTCCCGTTTTCATTGCGATTGTGGTTTCCTTTTGATTGCTTTTTGTTTGTCAGTTCATTGATGGATCCTGGAGCACTAGGCAAAGAGTTGCCGGCGGACAACCCACTGGAGACAGCGATCTCCAGGAAGCGAACACCGAGCAACGAGTTGACCATGTTGGCGGGCGAACCCATGGAGACGAAGAACTCCAAGAAACAAGCACTGGCCAAAGAGTTGAGGACGTTGGCGGACGAACTCCTCAAAGAAAGTTGGAAGAATAGCAAGGGCCCCACCGTGCCTACCCCAGGAGCTCTGATTGCCACCTATGTGAGGCTCAAGACCGAGTTTGAGGAGATAGTCGCCGTTGAGAAGCAGTATTCCCCTGGCAAGGTGATAGCCCCCATCGAGGACGAGGAGATGGACCCCGGAAGGATGAGATCCCACGGTGAGCTGCACAAGGTAAAAAATAATGGCTTATTACCATAGTTATGGTTTTTGATTATTTGCAATGCGCTTGCTTTTTGATTATTTGCAATGTGCTTGCTAATAGGTTAGTGTTGTGCAGGTGCCGGTGGTTGTCCTTGATGATTCCGATGTCGTGGCCCATCCTGTTGGCATCGCCCCGGAGATCGATTCCGATACCGCTGCCATCCTGTGGACATCGCGCCAGAGATCGATTCCGATGTCGCGGTCAGTCTTGTAGACATCGCCCCAGAAATCGATTCCCATGCCGTTGTCCGTGCTGTGGTCATTGCCCGAGAGATCAATGACAAGAAATAGTTGGTCGCGCTAATCCTTCAGGGTAGTTTGCATTGCCCTGTGTTTAATTACCAGAACGATGCGTGTTATCAAACCATCTTAGGGCTAGTGCACTGTCTTGTGTGGGCAGATCTTGCCCGAGTTATAGAAACAGATGTATCGTCACCAGCTTTTGATGTAATATATGGCATGCTTAGATGTAAGTTTGAACTGTTTATCATATCAGTAGGGCTTGTTTGATGATTCTTGGTGTTAGTAGGCTAGCTACTGTGCGAGCTATAGTACTTGCAAAACACTCACCGAAGAGAAACGTTGGGGCTGATGAGCTCGTGGTACGCTTATACTTATCCCTCGTCGGTCGACCAATAGCCCTAGCTCCTAAAATTGTAGGCTTAGCGATCGATCAGACAATAGTCGACATACATTCAGGCCTCATTTGGTTCATAGGATAGGAAAATCGTAGCAAAAGTACAGAGAACGTGCAACACAAAATCATAGCAGTGCAGAGACGTACTCCCTCCGTTCCAAAATAGATGACCTAGGCGGGCTAGTTTGGCCTAGTGGGTTTCAGTGATATGACGTGGTACAGTGCCGTCCAGTCTTCGCGTGTGGTAGCAGTATGGCGGGTACAGTAAGTTTTCTTGAAGAAGCGGAATTCAATGAAGTCATGATGGTTCCTTTGTCCGAACAACTTACGGTGGGAAAGGTTGGGCCTGCGATACGACCGGGGTAGACCAGGATAATTTTGTGCATGGCAGGTGGACCAGGATGGTCGACGTCCCACATGTCGACGAATGAAAGTATTCTTTCCGATATAGAGGACGAGCAACGAGTATTCATTGTTTATTTTTTATGAAAGCTATTGTCTCCACTGTTACTCCTTGACTTTGTCAATGCCTCTCTCTCCTCCACATAAGCAGGGACTACTTGCTATGCATGTAGCGGGCAGCTGGCATCTTGAGGGGCCAGGGCGGTGAGAGCGGGCTCCGGAAGCGGTCCGAGCTCCAGCATGGCCCACCTCACATTATCACCATATATTTCTTAGAGTCCGTGCACGGCGGGCGGGCGATCTCTTCTCCCTCACCCGTTTCTCTCTTCTCAGCCGACGCCCGCCGAGCGATTAGATTTTGGCTATCGATGGTTTATTCAATTATGGTCCCACATGTCAGTGAAATTGCAAGACAACGTGTGTCCCCTTTGGTGAGCGGTGTGTGAGCCGGACTGTCGGGGTTGCGACGCGTAAGAGTCGTAAGTGTGCCGCCTTTTTCTTTAGAACTTGCGAAGCGTAACATTTTCGCGCGATCGATCGATAGAAATCCAGAACAAAATGACGAGGGCGGTGCTTTCCCGCTCGTTAGGCGGGCTAGTTCGAGTGATATGACATGCAACAGTGCCACCCACTTGCTCCATTTTTATGTAAGCAAGAGTTTACACTCGTACGCGGGAGGAGTGCGAAACACCGCGGATCTGATTTTGATCGAGGGATAACTGTTCCCTGCCAAATAATGGAGGATTGTTAGCGATTATAGCATGATAGTTAGGGCATCTCCAGCGCTGGCCCACAAATTTACACCGGCATCTGTCCGAGGACACTGATGGATGCCATCCGATGCTGCCCGCATACCTTTCGACAACTATATGAACTAACCGGACGAAATTCATGCAAACAAAGCAAACTTCAAACTTACCGGATGAAATTAACCGGATGAAATTCATTACATTTCGAAAACTTTTCCTACAAACTGGACGAAATTGATTACATATTTCGCACAAACCGTACTAAACCTACTGTAAACCTAATCTAAACGATCGTCGGCGCCCGACCACCAAGTCCGGCCATGAACCCGAGAAAGCCGGCCATTGCCTTTGCCTCCTCCTCATCCGCCTCGATAACCTCCTCCTCTGACCGGAGCACAAGGTTATGAAGATTTCCGCCTCCACATCACCGTCAAGCGGCTAATCGGCCGCCGATGTTTACCCCACCAAGCTTGGCGTCGACTGAGTGGAGTAGCGGTGGCCTTCCCGGGACCAGAGTGGCGGTGACCTACCGTGTACTACTCTTCCTCGCTGCTGGCTGCGCCCGCGCACGCACGCCGGCTTCATGGTCGTTGCGGCGGACGGCGGCCCCGGGGGTTCCGGCGATCTCCTTCGTTTGCTCCTGCGACAGTACGTCGAAGAGAGCTTTGGAGCGCGCCCGGAGCGGAGCCGCCGATGCCCCTCGTCTACTCCTGCGACAGTACGTCCAAGAGAGCTTCGGAGCGCCACGAGGCCATGGTTGAAGTGGTGCCAACAGAAGGAAGGGACCGGAGGAGAATAAGTGTGGGTCTTTGGCTATGGCTGGGAGCTGGGGCTCAAGTTAACATAGCGGGTGAATGGCAATGAGCCGCGGCAGACGGATGGACAACTGGCGCCGGAGTAGGTTCGTCGGGCATGAATGCGGACGCTGCTTCAGTTACTTAACTGCAGATGCGTTTGGGTGACTGACATGTGGGCCCAACAAGCGTCTGGCCCGCATATCAGTGACACACCAATTGCACCTGCAGTTAAGTCCAGTGAATGCAGCATTGACATTCTGGAGAGACGGTGACCGTTTCAGGCGCATGCGGACTGTTTGACTGGTCAACCATACAAATACGGAGCTATACGCTGAGCCAGCGACCGTACAATCACCATATCTCGTATACAATGATCAAAGTGAGCTATCAACACAAGTTCTATGACCACCAATGCATTTTACTCGGTAATAAATGACCAGGATTGAAGGGGAATCCTAATTTGCTTCGTCTTCTGTCCTTGAGCCCTTGACAAACCAATGCACTATACGGTTGTCCGGCCACTCCATCCCGGAGCTCTCACCAAGCGTCGTTCATGCCACTGCGCCGCACACTAACCGGTAAGGCAGCGATGGCATCCCGCCGCACTGAGTTCCTCGCCGCCCACGAACGCACACAAAATGGTAGGGAACCGATGGCATCCTGCCGTGCCGAGTTCATCGCTGCTCGCGACCTGACAACTATGTGTGAGGAATTTGAAGATGCCAAGGACGAATGGGCGGTAGAGCAAGAGGCGGCCAAAGCCGCACA
Organism: Triticum dicoccoides; assembly: GCF_002162155.2. Taxonomy (NCBI): domain Eukaryota; kingdom Viridiplantae; phylum Streptophyta; class Magnoliopsida; order Poales; family Poaceae; genus Triticum; species Triticum dicoccoides. The sequence goes on from NW_021263321.1 coordinate 7,261, forward strand.
GAGGGAGTGGAAAAGTCAGAAAGCACTCAAGAAAAGAGAGGCCCGCCGCCGCAAGAAAGAAAAGGACGCACGCGCTGCTGCGGAGAGGTTGGCGGAGATCCAAGCATGGTGGGGTGTCGCCGACAAAGCCGGGAAGGAGAACGACGGTGTCTGGCCAGCATGTGAGAAGTAGTAGTACTAGGAGTAGTAGTTAGTGTGTGTGTCTGTGTCTGAGTACGAGCATGTACCAGTACTACTAGTTACTACTGTAGTTTTTAGAGCAAATTACCAGTACATTAGCCTAGACTAAGTGGAAAAATTCCTATCCTATGCATCAAATGGCATCTCTTTCTCTATAGGAATTGAGATGCATGTCATCTCACTTCCTATGATTTTCATATTCCTATCCTATGAACGAAAGGAGGCCTCTGTTGGAGTAAATACTGTAGCTAGCAGTACTGCTAGTACAGTAGTTTTCTTCAAGAAGCGGAATTCAACGAAGTCAAGATGGTTCCTTCGTCCGAGCAACTTCAAAGTGGGAAGTGGGCCTGTGATTTGACGGCTCATTAGTCATTGTTACTGCGGCGCGACGACCTGGGTGACTCTCCCTTGGAGTTCTGCATGCATGGCAAGTGGACCAGGATGGTCGACGTCCCACATGTTGGCGAACGGAAGTATTCTTTCCGATATCAAGGAGCAAGCAAACCGCGTGGTGGTATCACTGCTGATTGGTTTGCAAAAAAATAGTATCACTGCCGATTTATAATTATTTTTTATTTCTGATGAATGCTAGCATTTCAACTCTTACGACGAAGGGTGCCAAACACGGCACATGTTGGATGTCCCACACGTCAGCGAAAGGAGTGGGACATGAACAGCGTGGTAGAGCCCAGCGTAAAAAAACAGCGTGGTAGAGCGTCTCCACTTCTTCCACTTCTGGGTCGGAGACCACACGTAGTAGTACTTAGCTGTATGAACGATACAAAGTGCGACCTGGAGAGAAAGACACGTCTAGTTGGAAGGTCTCGGGGCATACACATAAAAAAATATAAAAGTTAATATGTGCCTCCAACTAATATAGTAGTAGTATAGTACTTAGACACGTACTCCATAACATCACCGTGCATTGCACGTACAACATTTAGTGGTAGTACGTAGTAAGAGACAAATGCCGCCCAAGAGTTCCCTTCTTGACCTACTTTTGGGTGTTTGGTAGAGTGTATGGAGGGTGCATGAGTCCATACTAGTTTAGCACAAATACACTAGAAGCATGCATGAAGAGAGCATGCATGAAGAGGGGTGTTGAGTTGAGCATGCATGAAGAGGGAACAACTATGCTGAGATGAGAACGCAACCAAACACACCCTGTATGCCACGCATGTTCATACCATTTGTGCCTTTCTACTCCACTTACTGCGCTACATTACTCAGGTTCGTACGTCCACTCCTGGGTACATGTCCATCTCATAGTTCTAGTGCCACGTGTTCTTCATATAGATGGAACGATCGTTGCATAATACGTGCACCTTGATGCTAGATGTCTCGCGTGTTGGCAAAAGGATGAACAAAGCTCACGTAAAAAAAATAGAGTGGAAGAACATAGAATCCGGACGACCGAGAAGGAGCAAGGAACCTCGTGGTGGAGCATCTGCACTCATAATATTTAATATTATTCAGCGATATAAAATTAACCAATCACCTCCACAGTGGACTGGAAGAGTACGAAACACGGCAGCCCAGTGTAGTTACATCATACTAGTCCATGGCTAACCCATGCTATCACCATATTTCTTGGCTTCCGTGTGACACCTATCTCTAGTAATCCAGCAGCCTGTATCGCTTCTCCCTCCTCGTCTCTATCAAAGTGCGGCGGGTTGGCGTTTCTGCCGTCTATTGAGGCCGGTTAACTATCACATGTTAGCGACATGCCAAGAGCATTCTAAAAAAATTCCTTTCACATTTCGTTTTGAAAAAGAAAAAAATCCTTTCACATACAAATTTGCCTATATGCTTTGAGCAACTTGCATGTCCTATACTGCTCCTGCTTGATACTCTAACTTAGCTAGAGGTTAGACTAACTCATGACTAACCCTGAACTAACTGTAGCCAAAGAGGTATTTGGGTGACAGGGTTAGATTGACAATAAATGCACTTCATGGAGAGAGAAAAGTGATTTATCAGTAGTCCCAATGAGAACTATCTCCAGTTAGCACCTCTTGGGTGGGATAGTTTTTTTTGGTGGGTTCGGTGCAACTTGATCCAATTTAAACCCTTATGCTTGGATACTTTAGGGCTATTTGAGCCCTAACTAGCTCAAACTAACTCTAACACATGGATCCAAACAGGGCCTATGGCCAGTCTCGACGCGGAGCAGTCGCGTGCACCGGGAAGCGGCGCTCTCTCGGCCGTCGCGCCACTTCAAAGCCGGCGCTAGTGACAGGTCGCCTCCGCTCTGGTCGGGCATTAATGCGGCACTGACGCTCCAGGCGACGCTGACCGTTTCACGCGGCAAGCGCGCGCTGGCAAGGGAGTATAGGTTTTGAACCGTTTCAGGTGTAGTAGTAATGGTAGTTTGCAAAACTACTCAATTATTGCACTCAGTTTCCTAAGAAATTGTGGTAAAAAACGTTACTCCACAGCCCATTTCCCTTCTCCTTCCTGCTCATGATTTGCGTGGCCATGTTAACGTGGTTGTGTCAAAAAAATGTCACTTCCTTCTCGTGATTTGCGTTATATAATTACAAGCAAGATTCTCGTGCATTGCATGGAACATCAATATGCATTTTTTTACAAAACACCTGTTGTGATTGACCCATGCAGGAGTAATCCCATGTGTAAAAACTAATGATATCTCGAGAATTTTATCGGAAAACTGGTATCTCGAGAATGTCATCGAAAAAATGAATGATGGGAGATAAGGCGAGTAGGAGTGGAGCATGGTGGTGACTGGTGGTCGGAATGGGCGGAGGCATGGGGATGGACGGCGTCGGCAGGTGGCAGCGGCCACCATACATGCTAGATTGTTCCAGAGACTTATTCCTTTTTTAATTACTGAGCAATGAGGTTGCGGGAGATAATGATGTGGAGAGAGGTGCGGGTATCTTTTGTAAAATTATCATAGTTTGCTTCCTATCCATCAGATATAGATCATACGGTCTGTATTACAAGATGGCAGGCATACCATCATCGCCAACTCGTTTTTTTATAAGGGTATACAGATGATAAGTTTACTGACTACTAAAGTAAAGTGGAATCTCTCCATGTTATGCAAGTAAATAAAGGTGATTGTTTATCATATGGGTAAGGTTGGATGAAGGGTGGTAGGAACAAATGCTCCGCCTAGAGCATGTGTGTGTGAGATGGAGTCTTAGTGTGCGTGTGGTGTGTGTGTGTGTGTGTGTGTGTGTGTGTGAGAGAGAGAGAGA
>NW_021263322.1:0-1468 GCF_002162155.2 Triticum dicoccoides
CATCTCAGATTTCATGGCTTCAAGCCACTTTGCGGAATCTGGGCTCACCATCGCTTCTTCATAGTTCGTAGGTTCATCATGATCTAGTAGCATGACCTCCAGAACAGGATTACCGTACCACTCTGGTGCGGATCTTACTCTGGTTGATCTACGAGGTTCAGTAGTATCTTGATCTGAAGTTTCATGATCATTATCATTGGCTTCCTCACTAACTGGTGTAGGTGTCACTGAAACAGTTTTCTGTGATGAACTACTTTCCAGTAAGGGAGTAGGTACAGTTACCTCGTCAAGTTCTACTTTCCTCCCACTCACTTCTTTCGAGAGAAACTCCTTCTCTAGAAATGATCCATTCTTAGCAACGAATGTCTTGCCTTCGGATCTGTGATAGAAGGTGTACCCAACAGTTTCCTTTGGGTATCCTATGAAGACACATTTCTCCGATTTGGGTTCGAGCTTATCAGGTTGAAGTTTTTTTCACATAAGCATCGCAGCCCCAAACTTTAAGAAACGACAACTTTGGTTTCTTGCCAAACCATAGTTCATAAGGCGTCGTCTCAACGGATTTTGATGGTGCCCTATTTAACGTGAATGCGTCCGTCTCTAAAGCATATCCCCAAAATGATAGCGGTAAATCAGTAAGAGACATCATAGATCGCACCATATCTAGTAAAGTACGATTACGACGTTCGGACACACCATTACGCTGTGGTGTTCCGGGTGGCGTGAGTTGCGAAACTATTCCACAGTTTTTCAAATGTACACCAAACTCGTAACTCAAATATTCTCCTCCACGATCAGATCGTAGAAATTTTATTTTCTTGTTACGATGATTTTCAACTTCACTCTGAAATTCTTTGAACTTTTCAAATGTTTCAGACTTATGTTTCATTAAGTAGATATACCCATATCTGCTTAAATCATCTGTGAAGGTGAGAAAATAACGATATCCGCCACGAGCCTCAATATTCATCGGGCCACATACATCGGTGTGTATGATTTCCAACAAATCTGTTGCTCTCTCCATAGTACCGGAGAACGGTGTTTTAGTCATCTTGCCCATGAGGCACGGTTCGCAAGTACCAAGTGATTCATAATCAAGTGGTTCCAAAAGTCCATCAGTATGGAGTTTCTTCATGCGCTTTATACCGATATGACCTAAACGACAGTGCCACAAATAAGTTGCACTTTCATTATCAACTCTGCATCTTTTGGCTTCAATATTATGAATATGTGTATTACTACTATCGAGATTCAATAAGAATAGACCACTCTTCAAGGGTGCATGACCATAAAAGATATTACTCATATAAATAGAACAACCATTATTCTCTGATTTAAATGAATAACCGTCTCACATTAAACAAGATCCAGATATAATGTTCATGCTCAACGCTGGCACCAAATAACAATTATTTAGGTCTAATATTAATCCCGAAGGTAGATGTAGAGGTAGCGTGCCGACTGCGAT
>NW_021263323.1:0-1669 GCF_002162155.2 Triticum dicoccoides
TGTATCAGATCTCACTCTCGTAAGTGATCATGTAGGGATTGACAACCCCTTATCGCGTTGGTTGCGAGGATTTATTTGTTTTGTGTAGGTGTGAGGGACTCGCGCGTAGCCTCCTACTGGATTGATACCTTGGTTCTCAAAAACTGAGGGAAATACTTACGCTACTTTGCTGCACCACCCTTTCCTCTTCAAGGGAAAACCAACGCAAGTGCTCAAGAGGTAGTAAGAAGGATTTTTGGCGCTATTGCCGGGGAGGTCTACGCAAAAGCAAAAATACCAAGTACCCATCACAAACCCTTATCTACCGCATTACATTATTTGCCATTTGCCTCTCGTTTTCCTCTCCCCCACTTCACCCTTGTCGTTTTATTCGCCCTCTCTCTCTCTATCCTCCCTCTCTTTCTCTATTTGCCTCTTTTTGCCCGTTCCTCGTTTTCTTGTGTGTTGGATTTCTTGCTTGTCACGATGGCTCAAGATAACACTAAATTGCGCGACTTTACCAATACCAACAACAATGATTTTATTAGAACTCCGATTGCTCCCCTTACCAATGCTGAATCTTGTGAAATCAATGCTGCCTTGCTGATTCTTGTCATGAAAGATCCGTTTTCCGGCCTTCCTAGTGAAGATGCCGCTACCCATATAAATAGCTTCGTTGATTTGTGTGATATGCAAAAGAAGAAAGATGTTGATAATGATATTGTTAAATTGAATCTATTTTCTTTTTTGCTTAGAGATCGTGTTAAAGCTTGGTTTTCGCCTTTGCCTAAAAATAGTATTGACTATTAGAATAAGTGCAAAGATGCTTTTATCTCTAAGTATTTTCCTCCCGCTAAGATCATCTCTCATTGAAATGATATTATGAATTTTAAGCAACTTGATCGTGAACATGTTGCACAAGCTTGGGAGCGGATGAAATTAATGATACGTAATTGCCCACCACATGGTTTAAATTTGTGGATTATTATACAAAAAATTTATGCCGGATTGAATTTTTCTTCTAGAAATCTTTTAGATTCGGCCGCAAGAGGCACTTTTATGGAAATCACTTTAGGAGAAGCTACTAAACTCCTAGATAATATTATGGTTAATTATTCTCAATGGCACACTGAAAGATCTACTAATAAGAAAGTGCATGCGGTAGAAGAAATTAATGTTTTGAGTGGAAAGATGGATGAACTTATGAAATTATTTGCTAATAAAAGTGTTTCTTCTGATCTTAATGATATGCCTTTGTCTACTTTGATTGAGAATAATAATGAATCTATGGATGTGAATTTTGTTGGTAGGAATGATTTTGGTAACAATGCGTATAGAGGAAACTTTAATCCTAGGCCTTATCCTAGTAATTCCTCTAATAATTATGGTAATTCCTACAACAATTCTTATGGAAATTATAATAAGATGCCCTCTGATTTTGAATCTAATATTAAAGAATTTATTAATTCGCAAAAGAATTTCAATGCTTTGATTAAAGAAAAATTGCTTAAGATTGATGAGTTGGCTAGGAACGTTGATAGAATTTCTCTTGATGTTGATTCTTTGAAACTTAGATCTATTCCACCTCAGCATGATATCAATGAGTCTCTCAAAGCCATGAGAATTTACATTGATGAGTGCAAAGAAAGAACTGCTAGTATGCGTGCTAAGAAAGATTCCTTTATAAGAG
>NW_021263324.1:0-1149 GCF_002162155.2 Triticum dicoccoides
CTGTATGATCAGCTCGCTGGATCCTCAGTCTTCTCCAAGATGGATTTGAGGTTGGGCTACCATCAAATCAAAATCAGAAACGGGGACATTCCTAAAACGGCCTTTGTTACTCGTTACGGCCAATACGAGTACACCGTCATGTCCTTCGGTTTAACCAACGCTCCAGCCACCTTTTCTCGGTTAATGAACTCAATCTTCATGGAGTATTTGGATAAATTCGTCGTGGTTTACCTCGATGATATACTCATCTACTCCAAGAACGAGGAAGAACATGCCGAACATCTAAGGCTAGTGTTGCAGAAACTTCGAGAGCATCGCCTTTATGCCAAATTTTCTAAATGTGAATTCTGGTTGTCAGAAGTGACCTACCTGGGTCATGTAATATCTGGTAGAGGTATTGCTGTTAACCCTGAGCGAGTTCAAGCCGTCCTTAATTGGACTCCACCTGAATCGGTCAAGCAAGTTCGGAGTTTTCTAGGATTAGCGAGCTATTGTCGTCGCTTTGTCAAGAACTTCTCCAAGGTTGCCAAACCTCTAACCGAACTCCTCAAGAAAGATAAGAAGTTCGAGTGGACTCCACAATGTGAGCACAGCTTTCAGGAACTGAAAAGACGCCTGACTTCTGCTCCCGTACTGGTACCGCCAGACTTCTCCAAAGACTTTGTTATCTACTGCGACGCCTCGCGACAAGGACTGGGTTGCATTCTCATGCAAGATCGACACGTAATTGCCTATGCTTCACGGCAATTGCACCCACACGAGGAGAATTATCCTACTCATGATCTAGAGCTTGCAGCTGTAGTCTATGCACTTAAGACCTGGCGACATTACCTCCTCGGTAATCGTTGCGAAATATTCACTGATCACCAAAGTCTGAAGTACATTTTCACCCAACCGGATCTGAATCTCAGGCAAAGACGTTGGGTTGAATTGATCACAGACTTCGACTTAGGAATAACCTACACCCCAGGGAAAGCCAACGTCATGGCTGATGCGCTAAGTCGTAAATCTTATTGTAACAATCTGGTGTTACAACAAAGTCAACCGCTTCTCCATGAGGAATTTCGGAAGCTTAACCTTCACATTGTTCCTCAAGGATTTCTTTCCACCTTGGTGGCGAAACCTACTCTTACGGATCAAATCATTGCT
>NW_021263325.1:0-1720 GCF_002162155.2 Triticum dicoccoides
TTCTTCTAAAGAGGAATGCAACAAGGTAGTTTGTAAATCATCATAATATTTTGTTACAGTTTCACTACCTTGTTTTAAGTGTTGCAACTTCTTAATCATGTCACGAGTATAATAAGCAGGGACGAAAGTATGTCGCATGGCAAGTTTCAAATCATCCCAAGTAGTAGGTATATAATCAGGGTGTAACCGACAATATTCACTCCACCAAACCAAAGCATAACCAGTGAAAGAACCAACCGCAACCTTAACCTTTTTATATTCATTGAAATTATGGGAAGCAAATATATTTTTTATGTCGAACTCCCATTCAATATATAAAGCAGGTTTAAAACGGCCATTAAATGGTGGTATAGATACATTAACCTGATCATGTGCATTTGGATGTTTGTGCACCTCTCGTGACGGTTGTGGTATTTGCAAAGGTGGTGGCACGTCTCCCGCGATCGACAAAGCCCATGAATTGACTCTGGATCCTGTCATGATTAGTAGAACAAGAAACAAAACCCAAAAATAATGTTCCTATAACTACTAGGATGTGCTAGTAAAACGCTCACAGTAAAGCAAATATCAATGTCTTACAAGTTCTTACCATGCAGCAGGCGGTGATCGGCAACCAGCGGTGTCAAGTAACTACGAATATTGAGTAAAGCGATTGCCAGGGGAGCGTACGTATACACGGTGTAGAAATATGTGGAGCTGGGTTGGCTATATATGGTAGCAAAAGATTAGCAATAATCAATTCAAAGATGCAATGTTGAATAAACGCTCAACGACGGTACTGTGCTGGTCCTAGGCTAGACCGGACTAGAGACGCGAGCCTAGAACACTAATGAGGTCACGGCGTAGCACAACTAGCATCAATGAAGGATACTAAGTAGCTCTTGACAGCAAGATATAAGTGAAGATCACAATGGCAGTGAAGATAATGATGAAAAACAACTGCCAAGCAGGATATACAACAACTCTCTCTCCAACTTTCCTCTTGAAAAGTTTGAGACAATTTTCTGATAAATTCTTTCAAAGAATGCTACTAACTCAAGCTTTCCAATGCAAAAAGAATCACTCAATTCCGAGTTGATATGAGGAGTCAAAGAATTCTAAAACTGGCCTGAAAAATTGGAACAAGCTGTGTTCACAAACTTCGGAGGGAAAAAAGACCTATTTAGAAGCCGATTTTGAGGTGTCAAATATTGAACTAGCTTCTGCAACTATTTAGATGCGGCTCGTCGCTATCTTCAATTTGAGTACTCACGGAGCCAAAACGGACTTCGTATGAGGAAGATACACCTGTTTTACTGAACAGTGCGCAAAACAGATTCCAATCCGAATTCAGGTACGAGATTGATTCTAGATAGATCCAATTTTTTTCTTTTTTTTTCTCACGCTTTTTTTTTCTTCTCTCTCTTTTTCTTTCCTTTTTTTCTCTTTTTTTTCTCTATCTTTTTTTTCTCCCTCTTTCCAAGACAAACTAGATAAGATGCAGATTGGATCAGGCGAAGATGTGAATGACCTCAACTATGATTATGACAATGAACAGTGCATAGCACGTGGTGGAAATTAATAGATGGGATGGTGGACAGCGGAACGGATAATGATGCAGCGGCGGCGTGACTAATGTGAACAGAACTCGAAACTCTAAAGGAACTAGACACTAAGACCAGCAACTGACACGACGATGCAACCGATAATTCAACTATGCAAGCAATGAATAGAAAATTGC
>NW_021263326.1:0-2019 GCF_002162155.2 Triticum dicoccoides
GGCTAGCAGGACTCCGGTGAACCGGGCTGTAGCGGGCTAACAGGACTCCGGTATTCATCGCGTGACATTTCCCCGAAGGGACAGACACAGGAACGAAGAAGGACACATGCCGGCCAGCCTAAGTGTTCCGGAGCAGTAGCAAGCTACCATGGCTCGGTGGAAACACTAGGAGACATTTCCCGATAAGAGAGGCTACTAAAGATAAACAACTAGATAGTCAGATCCCACACATACCAAGCATTTCAATAACATACACACAATATGCTCGATATGTGCAAACACAACATGGCATCACAACATGACTCTACGACTCAAGTAATTTATTCAATAGGCTCCGAGGAGCGAGATATTACAAACAGGGGTCTCATGACCCAACATTCAGAGCATACAAATCAAAGCACAAGCGGAAGCTATCATGTCTGGGTATAGGCATCTATAAATGAAAAAGGCTGAGAAGCCTGACTATCTATCAGATCCTGCCGAGGGCACAAGATCGTAGCTGAGGTAACAAGCTAAACGTCGAAGTCCACGTGGAACTACTAGTGAGACTGAAGTCTCTCTGCAAAAACATAAAATAGGCAAACGTGAGTACAAATGTACCCAGCAAGACTTACATCAGAACTAACTACATATGCATCATTTTCAACAAGGGGATGGTGGGGTTTAACTGCAGCAAGCCAGCTTTGACTCGGTGGCTATCCTAAACTACGACTGCAAGCGACTCTTTTGAGGTGGCGCACACGAGTCCACATATTCACCATATCATTACACCACTATGGATCCGCTCCCGTCTCCCTACGTGAACGCCATCCATAGCACTCACGCTTATCTTGCGCATTTTAAAGTATCCACTTTCACTTGTCTATGAACTGATATAAGCAATCCAGAAGTCCTTTTCCGCGGACACGGCTATTCGAATAGATGATGTTAACCCTGCAGGGGTGTACTTCTTCATACATGTTTCCACCACTTAGCGTCTGCACACGACATGTGCTCGGCAGACTTCAAGCGAAAGCCGACGTGGGTGTAGACCACGACCTACCTAAACACTCAAGTCTCTAGTCCAGGTTTATCACCTATTCGGGTTCCATCCATGAGGAGATCCGGCCGGAGTTTCGCTCACAGCCCCAAACGATGTGAACAGGGTTCCCGAGATACCAAACGGGCATCCGGTACACCGTGCCACGTACCTACCGCATCATAGCCCACCCCTACGGTCAGCGCTGTCCACGGCCTCCAGTAAGCTACAAACACCAGAAACTACTTGCAACTCCTGGACAGAGGACTAGGGTGAATAAGAAGTCGAGCGGGGTCATATTTCAGGGCCCAATGCATGGTAGTAGCTGAATCATGGATCACAAACACAGAACTCAGTTCCTAAGGACGGCTTCAATGAGACAACCCACCATGTACTCCTACATGGCCTCTCACCGACACCTTTTACCAAATTGTGTTCACACACTTAGCTCACACATAGTAGGACATGTTCACACACCTCTGATTCATCCTCGATGAATCAGACCTGACTCAATTCTAAGCAGTAGCAGGCATGGCAAACAAGCATGAATGAGTAGGCACATCAGGGCTCAAACAACTCCTACTCATGCTAGTGGGTTTCATCTATTTACTGTGGCAATGATAGGTCATGCAAAGGATAAAGGGGTTCAGCTACCGCAGCAAGTAACAGATGAATCGGTGTTGTCCTAATGCAGTAAAAGAGAGCAGGAGCGAGAGAGTAGGATTGTATCGGAATGAACAAGGGGGTTTTGCTTGCCTGGCACTTCTGAAGATAACATTGAGTCTTCATCAGTGTCAACGATCACATCATCGGTATCACGTCTATCGAGAGGGGACAAATACCGGCAACACAGAAGGGAACACAATCAATGCAATGCACAATATGATGCATGATCATGACATGGCAAAATGAATGTGTTTTGGGCTAATGCAACTAGCAACAGATTAAATGAAGTTGGTTTGAATACAAGATTCAAATTCAAACTCCATATGTGATTATTC
>NW_021263327.1:0-777 GCF_002162155.2 Triticum dicoccoides
AAATAAATAAATCAATAATAAATAATAAAAATAATTAATTAATTAACTAATTAATTAACTTAATTAATTCTGATTAACTTAGCTAATTAAGATTAATTAATCTAATGACTAGTTAACCTAATTAACTACTGTTAATTAGCTAACAGAGTATGACAGTGGGGCCCACCCCCTATTAACACTAATTAGGTTAATTAAAATGTTTAATTAAAAAAATGTGTCACTGACCAGTGGGACCCACTGGTCAGGTTGACCAGTCAACCCTGTTGACTGCTGACGTCAGCATGACCTCATGCTGATGTCATAAATCCATTTTCGAATTAAATTAATTAATTAATTAAATTCTAGAAATTAATAAAATCTTTAGAAAATCATATCTTTTAATCCGTAACTCGGATGCGAATACTTTCTACATGAAAGTTGCTCAGAACGATGAGACGAATTCGGATACGCAGCCCGTTCGTCCGCCACGCGTCCCTAGCATAGTGAACCTGCAACATTTCACCTCCGGTTCCTCTGCCCGAAAACGCGAAACTCTGGGAATACTTTCCCGGATGTTTTCCCCCCCTTCACCGGTATCACCTACTACCGCGTTAGGGCACACCGAACACCGCGTATTGCCTTGTTATATTTTGTGATACTTTGTTTGCTCTGTATTCATTATTTCTTCCCCCTCTTCTCTCCGGTAGACTACGAGACCGACGCTGCTGCTGACCAGTTCGACTACGGAGTTGACGACCCCTCTCTCTTGCCAGAGCAACCAGGCAAGCCCCCCCCCCC
>NW_021263328.1:0-1262 GCF_002162155.2 Triticum dicoccoides
ACTGAAATGCTCAGCAAGTAAGTTCAATCGATCATTATCGCACCATATCGGCAACTTTTTGTTCATTTCCTGATATCTCAAGTAATAATAATTATTTTCTTTGTCTTGCAGGGTTTGGAAACAGTTCACCGCACAAGCTCCGGGACTGCCGAAGGAGCTGCAATATGTATACCCGAAAGTAAGTACTACTGGCGCGCATCTCCCGTTGATTCTATAGCTATACTTTCATCAATGCCATTTATATAATGCTTCATTATCAGTTTGATTGACCTCTATTTCTCGTAAAGTGCTTGTGGCAGGAGGAAGGGAATGATTTTTTTGGATACTACGTGTGCGAGTTCATCCACAACGCGACTTTGAAAAACAAGCGGGGCTACTCTAGAAGACAATATGAAGTGCGTAAGCAATAATATTCACAATTTCATTTTATTACACCATCATTTCTGTTGAGTTTCATTCATATATATGTATTAATTAACCCCCTTCTTCAAATTAATTAGACGTGGCAAATGCGGGATGAACTCCTACCACCAGATCGCATGAAAGCAATTCAAGAGGAGTTGGCGGGATTCTTTCTTGAACACGTCATCAGTAAAGCCGGAGAATACCATGTGGAACTTCATTTCAAATGCTAGTGGTTTGTAATTAAGAGATCTTATTGTCACACCCTAGCTAGTCATGCATTAGAGTGTTGCATCATGTTTACTCTTTCATCAGAAACTTGAAATGGGGATGACAGAACCCCCAGTCCCCTCTGAAACCAACTAGGGTTTACTAAAATAATTTTTCAATGAACCTGAAATGCCCTTCTAAAATGCCCATCATTTTTGTCTTGGTTCAGAACCTCTGCCAAAAATGGTGCACATTTTCCTATGCCATCCCAGGGTTTTTGAATTAAATCATAAATATTTGAATTTGGGCATTTAAAATTATATAAAATATTTAAATGCTCAAATACCTCCAAACTAAAATGTTTCATGTTGGAAATAATCCAACTTTGGACCAGGAGTGATTTGGTGATTTTTGAAGTTGCCTAGGTATTTTATTTAATTCAACAAAGTTGCAGATATATTAAATAAAACAGAAACAGAAGAAAAGGGGAAAACTTACCTGGGCTCCTCCACTGTGCGGCCCAGCCAGCTGGCCGGCCCAGCCAGCAGCCGGCCCAGCCCACCACTGCAGCTCTCCGTCGTCTTCCTCCCCTCGCCCCGAAGCTGCTGCGTGCTCGCGCGCGCACGGCCGCGCGGCCACCTCCTGCTTGC
>NW_021263329.1:0-1081 GCF_002162155.2 Triticum dicoccoides
GAATTCTGGTGTTGATCATGTTTTGCTCCAGGGAGAGGTTTAGTCAACGGATCTGCTACATTCAGGTCCGTATGTACTTTACAAATCTCTATGTCTCCATCTTGAACATTTTCACGAATGGAGTTGAAGCGACGCTTGATGTGCCTTGTCTTCTTGTGAAACCTGGGCTCCTTGGCAAGTGCAATAGCTCCAGTGTTGTCACAGAAGAGCTTGATCGGCCCCGACGCATTGGGTATGACTCCTAGGTCGGTGATGAACTCCTTCACCCATATTGCTTCATGTGCTGCCTCCGAGGCTGCCATGTACTCCGCTTCACATGTAGATCCCGCCACGACGCTTTGCTTGCAACTGCACCAGCTTACTGCCCCACCATTCAAAATATACATGTATCCGGTTTGTGACTTAGAGTCATCCAGATCTGTGTTGAAGCTAGCGTCGACGTAACCCTTTACGACGAGCTCTTCGTCACCTCCATAAACGAGAAACATTTCCTTAGTCCTTTTCAGGTACTTCAGGATATTCTTGACCGCTGTCCAGTGTTCCTTGCCGGGATTACTTTGGTACCTTCCTACCAAACTGACGGCAAGGTTAACATCAGGTCTGGTACACAGCATGGCATATATAATAGAACCTATGGCTGAGGCATAGGGGATGACGCTCATCTCTTCTATATCTTCTGCCGTGGTCGGACATTGAGTTGAGCTCAATTTCACACCTTGTAACACAGGCAAGAACCCTTTCTTGGATTGATCCATATTGAACTTCTTCAATATCTTATCAAGGTATGTGCTTTGTGAAAGACCTATGAGGCGTCTCGATCTATCTCTATAGATTTTGATGCCTAATATATAAGCAGCTTCTCCAAGGTCCTTCATTGAAAAACTTTTATTCAAGTAGGCCTTGATGCTGTCCAAGAGTTCTATATCATTTCCCATCAAAAGTATGTCATCTACATATAATATGAGAAATGCTACAGAGCTCCCACTCACTTTCTTGTAAACGCAGGCTTCTCCATAAGTCTGTGTAAACCCAAACGCTTTGATCATCTCATCAAAGCGAATGTTCCAACTCCGAGATGCTT
>NW_021263330.1:0-1052 GCF_002162155.2 Triticum dicoccoides
CAACTATGGAAATCACTTCAGGCCCAGAAAACGGTGACTAAAAGTCCACAAAACGCGTTAGAATTGGCCAAAACTGTGAGTGTTCATAACCGACACGTAAGCGCACCCGGGGGTTCGTTAATCGTGGAAATCATTCCGGGGCCCCAAAACAGTGAGTAATTGTCCACGAAACGGGCCAGAATTGGCCAAAACTACTAGTATTGATGACCGACATGTAAACGAACCCCGGGGATCGTTAATCGTGGAAATCACACCGGGGCCCCAAAACAGTGAGTGTTGATGACCGACACCTAAACGCACCTTGGGGTTCAACAACTATGGAAATCGCTTTGGGAGCCCTAAATGGTGAATAATAGCCCACGAATCACGTAAGAATTGGCCAAAACTGTGAGTGTTGACGACAGACACGCAAACGCACTCCCGGGATTGTCAATCGTGGAAATCTCTCTGGGACGCCGAAACGTGAGTAATAGTGCATGAAACGGACGAGAATTGGCCAAAATTGTGAGTGTTGATGACCGACACGTAAATGCACCCTGCGGTTCGTTAACCGTGGAAATCACTTCGGGGCCCCAAAACAGTGAGTAATAGTCCATGAAACAGGCCAGAATCAGCCAAAACTGTGGGTGTTGATGACTAACACGTAAGTGCACCTTGGGGTTCATCAACTATGGAAATCACTTCAGGCCCAGAAAACGGTGACTAAAAGTCCACAAAACGCGTTAGAATTGGCCAAAACTGTGAGTGTTCATAACCGACACGTAAGCGCACCCGGGGGTTCGTTAATCGTGGAAATCATTCCGGGGCCCCAAAACAGTGAGTAATTGTCCACGAAACGGGCCAGAATTGGCCAAAACTACTAGTATTGATGACCGACATGTAAACGAACCCCGGGGATCGTTAATCGTGGAAATCACACCGGGGCCCCAAAACAGTGAGTGTTGATGACCGACACCTAAACGCACCTTGGGGTTCAACAACTATGGAAATCGCTTTGGGAGCCCTAAATGGTGAATAATAGCCCACGAATCACGTAAGAATTGGCCAAAACT
>NW_021263331.1:0-1299 GCF_002162155.2 Triticum dicoccoides
GTCAAGAAGAAGGATGGTACGGACCGGATGGTTGTAGATTACCGACCTGTCAATTTGGTCACAATCAAGAACAAATATCCGCTTCCCAGGATCAACGACCTGTATGATCAGCTCGCTGGATCCTCAGTCTTCTCCAAGATGGATTTGAGGTTGGGCTACCATCAAATCAAAATCAGAAACGGGGACATCCCTAAAACGGCCTTTGTTACTCGTTACGGCCAATACGAGTACACCGTCATGTCCTTCGGTTTAACCAACGCTCCAGCCACCTTTTCTCGGTTAATGAACTCAATCTTCATGGAGTATTTGGATAAATTCGTCGTGGTTTACCTCGATGATATACTCATCTACTCCAAGAACAAGGAAGAACATGCCGAACATCTAAGGCTAGTGTTGCAGAAACTTCGAGAGCATCGCCTTTATGCCAAATTTTCTAAATGTGAATTCTGGTTGTCAGAAGTGACCTACCTGGGTCATGTAATATCTGGTAAAGGTATTGCTGTTAACCCTGAGCGAGTTCAAGCCGTCCTTAATTGGACTCCACCTGAATCGGTCAAGCAAGTTCGGAGTTTTCTAGGATTAGCGAGCTATTGTCGTCGCTTTGTCGAGAACTTCTCCAAGGTTGCCAAACCTCTAACCGAACTCCTCAAGAAAGATAAGAAGTTCGAGTGGACTCCACAATGTGAGCACAGCTTTCAGGAACTGAAAAGACGCCTGACTTCTGCTCCCGTACTGGTACCGCCAGACTTCTCCAAAGACTTTGTTATCTACTGCGACGCCTCGCGACAAGGACTAGGTTGCATTCTCATGCAAGATCGACACGTAATTGCCTATGCTTCATGGCAATTGCACCCACACGAGGAGAATTATCCTACTCATGATCTAGAGCTTGCAGCTGTAGTCTATGCACTTAAGACCTGGCGACATTACCTCCTCGGTAATCGTTGCGAAATTTTCACTGATCACCAAAGTCTGAAGTACATTTTCACCCAACCGGATCTGAATCTCAGGCAAAGACGTTGGGTTGAATTGATCACAGACTTCGACTTAGGAATAACCTACACCCCAGGGAAAGCCAACGTCATGGCTGATGCGCTAAGTCGTAAATCTTATTGTAACAATCTGATGTTACAACAAAGTCAACCGCTTCTCCATGAGGAATTTCGGAAGCTTAACCTTCACATTGTTCCTCAAGGATTTCTTTCCACCTTGGTGGCGAAACCTACTCTTACGGATCAAATTATTGCTGCCCAGAAGCGAGATAAGGGAATAGCTAAGATCAAGGAGAACATTGCTAGC
>NW_021263332.1:0-1045 GCF_002162155.2 Triticum dicoccoides
AACAAGAACGGAGTTACAAGTGATGATTTCAGGACTTTGAAGCCACCATAATGGGTGCATGAAGCCTTGGACGAAATATACAAGATGCCACTTCCTAAATTTCGTCCTGAGGCTATTTTAGGTGCTGCGTCACCTTATTATTGGGCCAGGCCCATGTAATTTCGAAATACATAAGTATAGGCTATTTTTAGAGTCCGTATGTGTGGGGAAACAAGAGATAGGGTTGATTTCGGACCCCTCCACCAAGGGCCACGAAATTCCCCCCTCTTCCTCCATATATACAGCCCTTAGGGCATCGTTTAGACTTTGGGTTTTGTTTAGATTAAAAGTTCGCCATAGCTGCAACTTCGCGTACTTCGTTTGTGTTCAACGACCAAACAAAGGCGTCACAGAACCCCACCTTGATCAATAAAGCTTTCATCTTATATTCGCAATATCCAGATTGCAATCTTAGTTTCTTGCTTGTTCTTCGTTTGCTCGCAGGAAACAGACCCTCGTGGTCAGGTTGATCGTGCTCCGGTGTGGTCAATAACCTCTCGGAGTTGGTTTAGCGATTGCTAAGGCGCGACGTCCTCGCACGTTCGTAGTCGGATCGTCAAAGTCGACTTCCACCAAAGCGAAATCCACCATCTCATCGAAAGACGGGACACCTTTGCCTCTATCAAGTGGTATCAGATTTCCAGGTTGCTCGGTGAGATTTTACAGTTTTTTGTAGTTTAGATCGAGTCTGTTCTTCATACCTATAGTCCACGAAAAAGCCACAAAAAAAAATTAGGGTTAGTTCATCATATCCGAACCAATCTGAGCCTTGCATAATCTTTTTAGGGTTTTGCTTTGTTGAATTTGCGGTTGCATCGTCGTGTCTAGTTGCTGGTCTTAGAGTCTAGTCTTTTAGAGTTTCGAGTTCTGGTCATAAGTTGTCACGCCGCCGCCGCACCATCATCATCGCCCCTGCCATCTACCACCACCGCACCGAATCCGTATCCATATACCACCACCAATCCGTGTCCATATACCACCACCGATCCATATCCATATACTACCA
>NW_021263333.1:0-1006 GCF_002162155.2 Triticum dicoccoides
ACCACCAATCCGTGTCCATATACCACCACCGATCCATATCCATATACTACCACCGCTACCACCACCGCTGCCATATACCACCACCATATATCCACCACCAATCCGAGTTCCTTGCTTATTAGGTTTGTTTTCGGGATCCATCTAGATTCCGATTCGTGTTTCCTTGCCGGAGTAGGTTTCGGAAAAAAAAAGAGTCGGGTAGCCACGCTCCGTTTAGGCCCAAAATTTTTCGAAAACGCATTTTTCGAAAAAATTTCTGGCTATCCTATTTTTAGGTGTTTCTGAGTGTTTTGAGACAGGTGCCATTATAGGAAGTTTTTTTTGACCCGTTTCCAGTTTTTGGGTCCGGGCAGTCAAAAAAAAAATTTGGTCAAAAAAATTTCGTGCCCATCCTGTCAGTTTGAGCTAAGAAGAGTTTTGAGACACTCGCCATTATAGTGATTTTTCGCAAAAAAAAAACAGCGCAAAAAAAAAGAGCGCAAAAAAAAAGAGCGAAAAAAAATTCCAGAGTGTGCTTTTCCCTTGTTTACGTGCCGCGCCGTGATTTTGTTAGTGTTCTAGGCTCGCGTCACTAGCACGGTCTAGCCTAGGACCAGCACAGTACCGTCGTTGAACGTTTATTCAACTTTGCATCTCTGAATTGATTATTGCTGACCCTTTTTGCTACCATATTATAAGCCTTCCCAGCTCCACATACATCTACGTCGTGCGTTTGACTCTCCCTGGTAATCGCTCTATCCAAGCTTTGAGAGTTTTTGACTACAACGGTTGCCGATCACCGCCTGCTGCTGGGTAAGAACTGGTAAGAATTTGAGATTTGCTTGACGGATTTGTGACACCCACCACCACCACTTGTTCGTAGTCTGTAGGATCATATTCTTGTGTGTTTCTATTACTGCTAACCATGCCAGGATCACAAGCCGACGAGATTGACTGGGAGAATTTATCGAACAAGGAGCTTCATGATAAGTTTCAGCAAATGATGACTGAACAGGTGCAAGATGTG
>NW_021263334.1:0-1507 GCF_002162155.2 Triticum dicoccoides
TGTGGGAGACGTGGCCGACGGTGAGCGACGGGGCCGCGTCCACGGAGCGGTCGCGGTTGGTGGCCGATCCTGAGAGGCCGAGGCGGAGCGTGAGACGGGACCCTACATCGCCGCCTGGATTTGGGGGAGGACGAGGCGGAGGTGGGAGCAGCGGCGGCGCTGCGGCAGAGAGGAGAAATCGCAACGGGTGGGGTCGGGGAGTGGAGGAGACAACGAAGATATGATGGCTCCGACAAGGTGGCACCTGACTCACGGCGGGGCGATGGGGCGTGATCCTGCGGCCAGGAACCAGCCGCTGGTTCCGTCCAGATAGTGCGCGTGCACTTTTAAGTTTTTAGAATTAATTTTTACCCAACCACTCGCACCGGCTCTTTGTCGTTCGAACCATGTCGGAGGCTAGGAGCGCGACAAGCAAGCGCCTGGGCCACCATCGTCGTCGTCGTCATCGTTTCATAGTTCGTGTGTTTTGCTTTCAATTTTCATTTCATGTACTTCCTCTGATCCACAATATAGGGTCTATAGAATTTTTAGAAAGTAGCCAGGAAGCGAGCACTGCACGTTGTTGATCTTGGCCGTTTCGTTTAGTCAAAGGTGGTGGAGAGGCCGGTAGGGGACATGGCGGTGATCAGGAGTGGGCTCGGAGGGCTCTGCTGCGCGGGACTCCCCGCCAGGACGTGTTGGTGCTGGAGAACCATGACCAGCCCTGCAGCGCCGCCCACTCATTCGACTTCAAGAGGTTCCACATCAACTCCGGCCCCTAGCTCATCTCCAATTTATAGTCAGAGGCCCACAGGTCATTCCCCTCGCCCAGGTCACCCTCTATTAATTGGTTCCTCTGCAAATAACAAATGAAAACAACAAAATAGGAAAAAAAATCTTCAGAGAAATTAACTCTGTCCTAATTGTGGCTGATGATGATTTGACCGGCCCTGCGGATCCTCTTGTGCTAGGCCAATCGGTTCGGTGTGCCTTGTATGACTCTTGGATGGTGGATGTCACCCAAGGCCAGTTCAACTCGCGGATAGGGCCGACTGATTTCCCCAAAGTTGAGTTAAAACCTGATTAATTTGCAATGAATTGTTCTGGACTCATCGATATGATGTTATCTGATTGATCGAGTTGAAACTTAGTAGTGCTCTATCTTACTGCACTTTTGTTGGATGTTCTATGTTACACTTTGTATGAAAATGCTCTGGCCGTAATAGTGGTTTCATAAAATACTACCAGGAGCTTTAGACCTATGGTTGTCTTGATGCAACCAGGGAGTGGATAAATATTCTAGTGAGTTCCTTATATTCTACATTTATTTTCTTAGGGGAAGAAGTCTTTTCAGTTGCCGAAATTGCTTTTGGAGCCTGAGCTCCATGGAGGCCTCCAAAAGCAAAATAAAAAATTCATGAAAACTCATATTATTGCATTTCAAAAAATTCTGAAAAAAATACAGATATATATGAAGGCATAATCCACACATGTGTAAATTTTCAGGACGAAATACGCAAAAAAAAAA
>NW_021263335.1:0-640 GCF_002162155.2 Triticum dicoccoides
TAATACATAAAAAAGGAAAATTATAACTATAAAAAAAATTTAAAAATCTATATAAAATAAAAAATAATAAATATATAACTATAAGAAAACATTAAAAATTTTATATAAAATAAAAAGGAAAATAAAACTATGCCGACGGCAAAGCCGTCGGCATATCTGCGGCCATACGGTAGGCGTTACGCGGATCAGTGACATGGGTAATAAAAAAATAAAAAAAAATAATAAAAAAGTATGCCTACGGCTAAGCCGTCGGCATAGGTGCCACGTGGCCTCCTCACATATGCCAACGGCTTAGCCGTCGGCATAGGATGCCTTATCCACCCGCGGGGCGAACCCCCTGCACTCATTCCCCATCGCGCCCCCGACCCGCCACGCTATGCCGCCGCTCAGCCCTCTCCGCCTTCGCCGCTCAGCCCTCTCCGCCGCCGCCGCCGCCGCCGCCACGCTCTCCGCCCACCTCCTTGCACCGCCGCCATCAGCCTCGCCACCCGGACCCGCGTCGCCACCACGACCCTCTCCGCCCCTCCTCGCGTTGCGCCCCTCTCCTCCCAACTCACACCGCGCCGCCACCCCGACCCAGCTTCGCCGGCCGCCGCCTCCAGCCCGCCCCCTCACCCCACCGCCCCCTGCTCGCGCCGCG
>NW_021263336.1:0-1269 GCF_002162155.2 Triticum dicoccoides
CAAAACTCATTGGACGAACCTGGACGAGACACTTGTCGACCCAGGCAGTTGGCACGCTCGGTTGAAGCTTGGCTGGCATCATATGCCCATTCTTCGTCGGCGTGACGAAGGGGCGTGGCGGCACGATGATTTCTTCCTCTGCTATCGTGTGGTTCTCAATATGTCATGTAGGTTTGGAGTTTGTTTGTCGACATTGTATTTATTTATTTGTTTTTTGAGGAATAAATTTATGTATATGTTGAGATATACTAGTACTTACTAGTATTTATACACGTGCAATGCACGTCTTAACAATATTGCTCCTTTGATTCTATTAAAAGGAAGAAAATCATATATAGTACTTTGCAATGAATTCAGAGCAAAAGTAAATATTACCATGAATTATGAAGTGATGATTTTCTGCTAATAAAATATCTATATATTGTAGTGGTCTTTTACATTGCACTGGGCTGCAGCGAAAAACGCCCTAAGTAGTCCAGCCGAACACGTACTTAGATCGATCAATCCGATCGGATGGATTAATTGTCCAAGAGCAAAACAATAATTAACCACACCTACATGTATGGGCTACTGGGCTTTGGTCTTCTCTATATTTGGTGTACTTGGTTCTATAATTTTTTTTATCCGGACTAATGATGCAATTAGCTGCGGCCATTAGCCGATGTACAGTATATACAGCTGGCTAAAAATGTCTCCGCCCCTGTCTGGGCTCTTTGCCTGATGCATCGGCACATGCAACATGGCTAGAAGAGAGATGTGACGCGATTGTTCTAGAAACCAGCAGATGCAGCTGTGGGCTACTGTTCATTGCGAATCCTTTGAGTTTCAACCGTTAGATTTATGAGACCAACGGCTAAGATTGATGTTGTTGTTACAATTCAAAACTCGTACACTATATAGTAGTATAGATATATACTAAGTAAAAAGAGATTGTATGGTGTGTGCGGTACATGCACGTTCGGTGGAGTTTTTTTGTTTGTCTTTTAAAGTAACGTGGCAACAGGAAGAACAAAAAAAAAGTAACGTGACAAGAAGAAGAAGAAGAAGAACCTTGAAGTAAAGTAGCAAGGTGAAGAGACGAGAGCGAATGGGGCACGAGCACACACGGATGGTGTAATTTGTGGGCGTTGGATGGGACGTTGACGAAGCGAACGGTGGGCATGGGCAGTCACGGACTTGTGGGGCACGGGCGAGAGGGAGGCCCACGTTTCAGGGAGAGGAGGTCTAGCATCCGTCGGTGGTAAAGGATAAAAACCGTTGGGCAGCGTC
>NW_021263337.1:0-1974 GCF_002162155.2 Triticum dicoccoides
ACAATATGATGCATGCATGAAACATGGCAATATGAGTGTGTTGGGCTAATGCAACTAAAACCAGAAGGGTTTGAACAAATTTGAATCAAGGATTCAAATTTCAAATTCAAATATGGCCTTTTAAAGTGCTTTTCCTTGTTCTGCTTGAAACATCAATTTAACTTGTTTGATCATGCATGAAAATAGTACAGATGGATAGATTGGATTTTTCTGATCATTTTTCATATATAATTTGTCCAATTTGGAGTTACAGAATAAAAGTTATGAATTTTTGAAGTTTAAATAATATTCTGGAATTTCCTGATTTAATTTAAATCCAGAAATATAATTATTGCGCCAGCATGACGTCAGCATGACGTCAGTGGTCAACTGCGGCTGGCTGGAGTCAAACCTGACGTGTGGGGCCCACACGTCAGTGACAGGGGGGTTAAACAGGGTTAAATTAATCCTAATTACTAATTAGTGGCGCCGGGGCCCACTAGTCAGTGTCAGGGGGTTAACTAACAGTGGTTAGCGCTAATCCTAATTAGCTACAGGGCTGGGCCCACCTGTCAGGGACTCAGTGGGGGTTCCTGCCGTGGTCAAAGTGGGTCAAACCCACCGGCGACGTGACGCCGGCGAGGCCCGAGACGGCGGCGCGATGCGGGATCGCGCTACAGGGCACGGGCGAGGCCGTTCTTGGGCTCGTTGGAGAGCTCTTGCTCCCGCGCGTCGAACGGTGGTGGTGGCTGGGCCTGGGGTGGCCGAAGTCGACGGCGGCGAGCTCGGCTGCGGCCGCCGGGGTTCGTTCGTGCACGGAAACGGGGTTGGAGCTCGAAGGCGAGCTAGGCGAGGCGCTAGGGATGCTCTACGGAGCCTTACGAACTCATTGGACTCGCCGGGGTGACCAAATGGTCACCGGAGCTGCGTCGACGGCGAGCTCGGCGACGGCGGAGGTTCGGCCGTGGTGGGGAGGAGGCTGCGGTGAGGGAACGAGGGGGAGAAGAGGGGGAAACGGTGGCGTAGCTCACCGCGGTTGCAGTGAGCGTCGAAGCGGGCTCGGGGACGCGCTGGAGACGGCGAATCGACGGCGACGGTGGTCGGAGTCCGAGGAGGGGAACGGCGACGTGGCGGCGATGCAGGGCTTCCAGAGGCCTGTGGAGCGGTGGGGAGGACGAGGGGGTTGTGGCGGAGCTTCTGAGCTAGTCGGGGGAGCGAGGGGTGGCCGGAGACGGCTGCTAAGGCGAACGGCGGCGACGGTGGTGTCGGCCGTGAGAGAGAGAGCGAGGGAGAGGAGGAAAGAGCCGAGGGCGAGTGAGAGAGAGCAGGGGGGGAAGGCGTGGCGTCGTCCAGGGCATCGAGGCGAGGAGGGGAGGGCAGGCAGGCAGGGAGAGAGGTGGCGTGGCGCGGTGGCGCGCGCGCGCGCCGGCCACACTCCCCTCCCTCTGTCGGGACGAAGACGACAGAGGAGGGAGACGGCTGGGCCGCCTGCTGGCTGGGCCGGCCAGCTGGATGGGCTGCATAGTGGAGGAGCCCAGGTAAGCTTCTCCCTTTTATTTTTTTTCTGTTTTCTAATTTCTGACATTTGTTCTGATTTAAATAATATATTAAATCATTTATTTAACTTATGCCAAATTTTTCAGAGGCTAGATATATTATTCCAGAGCTCCTTTATAATTGGCATAATATTTGGACATATAATAATATATATAGAAATATATTTCCAAAGCAAATATTTATGCATTAATTCCAAATGCCCAAAATAAATGTCCATGAGCCACTAAGAATATTGGTTTGATTTTTATCTCTGTCCAATATTTTCAGAGATCAACATGAGCATTTTCTTGGACCCTTTTGGAGAAATTTTTATTTGGGTCATTTTCAAAATGATTCTGAGGGTTTCACAGATCCCCATTTCAAGTTTCTGATGAAAGAGTAAACATGATGCAACACTCTAATGCATGACTAGCTAGGGTGTGACAACTCACCCCCACT
>NW_021263338.1:0-9336 GCF_002162155.2 Triticum dicoccoides
GGGGTTTGGGCATCCAGGTGAGGAACAAGAGCACCTTTCCACCCATGACCTTTCCCGAGTCAGTCAGAGGCTGGCAGTCGACCTGGTTCTACTGCCGGGACCAGTCGACGCCGGGACAGTCGAGTGGACTCCCACAGTTTACCATGGACCGAGTGAACAAGCCCTCCTCTCTGAAGTTGATCCCGGAGGAGAAAGCTGATGTGAAGATGTTGATGGAGCGCGTGGTGCAGTTGGTTCGGGAGGGAGTGACGGGCATGGATCTCCTGGAGGTCTTCCTCAGGCGTCGCATCCAGCCCCTCCAGTTCCGGAGCCACTGCATGTGGTTGTACTGTGGGACCGAAGACGAGACTAGAGTCCATCCAGAAGCAGTCGACGATGTCACTCTGGAAAGATGGATGGTAGCCGTCACCGGAAACAAGGACAACCCACGCGGAGCCAGAAGGATTCCTCCACTCGACCACAACAGTGATCCAAATAAGGTACACTTGCCCTGCCCTCCACTGCATTCTTGTCGCATTCATCTCTGTCTACTCTGCCGACTGGTCGACTGATCATTGTCTTGATATCTGCTAGGCCCTCACCGAGCTGTACTCGATGCCCAATGGGGCACAAACTCCGACTGAGGAGGGTGAGGCGAGTGGGGGCGAGAGCCAGGACGAGGAGGAATGGGACTCGGACGTTGCAGGGGACGACAACGACGAAGATGATGACGACGGCGATGATGATGATGCCGAAGACGAGGAGGAAGAGGAGGAGGTCGTGCCACCGCGCTCGGAAAGGCGGTCGAAGCTCGTCCACGACCCTTCGACTGAACGTGGCAAGGGGGTTGCGACGCATTCGACCAAGCGCCCTAGGACCACTTCTCCAGCGCCGACTGAAAAGGCGCCGAAGCAGCCTAGGGGGGCTCCGCCAAAGCCGACCAAGCTCCTGCCGAAGATGAAGGTGTCCATCCCCACCATATCAGGGTAATTGTGTCGTTTGAGTCTTCTCATTTTGTGTGAACTTTATCTCTGGTCGACGCTGAAGTTAGTCGACTGATCCTTTGGAGTTGCAGTGCTGCTACTTCTGAGACCTCGGCCCGGGCTGATGACTACGAGATGGAGGATGCAGCAACTTCGAACCCAGGTACTGTATTCTTAACACCGTTCTTAGTCTACTGACTCGCGATCTCTGATCCTGATTCTTCTCCGCAGCTCCACCCAACACTGTTATCAATCTCCCTGACGACGACGAGGATGAAGAACCACTGGCACGCAGGAGGAGTCGGAAAGCGTCCGCCAGTAAGGTGCTTCAGGATGTGACGGCGCCTGAGATTCTGACTGTGGAGGAAGAGAACACCACTCGACACACGGTGTCCTTCGCAAATCCACTGACGAGTGCCCAGCAGCCCTCTCTCTTCACGACGCACCACGTCCCAGAGGACCAAGCTGGCGCAGCGAAGGAGGCAATACGCCAGGCGGGACTCATGATGGAGCAGCTGAAGACCATCCGGGACGCGAGCCAGGCAGCTTATGACGCCAGTTCTGCCCTCCAAAGCAATGTCCAGGTCAGTCGACCGCTGTTTGTTCTGTTGGATATGCTACCAAAAACTTTTCTTTTCCGGAATTCATAGTAGTCACCCACTGGGTGTGTCAAACAAACTCCGTGTTAGCGGGGGCACGCTGAGTGCACCCGCTGGGTGTAGTCCCCAAGGCTAAGGTCGACTGCTGGCAGTCGGCCTTAGGCTTTATGATGTCAATCTTTCTGTCAGTCGACTGGTCGACTGGATTTCACAAACCGGTGGGGGCACGCTGAGTGCACCCACTGGGTGTCAAATAAACTCCGTGTTAGCGGGGGCACGCTGAGTGCACCCGCTGGGTGTAGTCCCCAAGGCTAAGGTCGACTGCTGGCAGTTGGCCTTAGGCTTTATGATGTCAATCTTTCTGTCAGTCGACTGGTCGACTGGATTTCACAAACCGGTGGGGGCACGCTGAGTGCACCCACTGGGTGTAGTCCCCGAGACTGTGGTCGACTGCTTGCAGTTGATCACAGTCTTAGAGAATGCATCTTTTTTTTTGAGGTCGACTGGTCGACTTTGTCTTCATCGGGATTAGTGGGGGCACGCTGAGTGCACCCACTGGGTGTAGTCCCCGAGACTACGGTCGAATGCTTGTATTTGGCTGTAGTCTTAGAAACGTGTGTTTTTCCCTTTTTCACTCGAAAGTGAATTATATGATCTTGTGGTCTTGTGGCTCGCAGAACTCCTGTGATCTTGTGGCTCGCTACTCAGAGCTGGAACAAAAACATACTCAAGTCGAGCTGAGCTTGAAGCTGGTTCAGGAGAAGCTGACAAAGGCAAAGGAGGAGACCGAAGGTATGTTTGGTGAGACCCTGACGACTGCTTTTCCCCTTGCTTGTTTCAAAATCTGATCTTGCTGTAACTTGCAGGTAAGGTAAGGGAGGCCCAGCAGAAGAAAGACCTTGAGCTAGCTGAGAAGATCAAGCTTGCTGACGAGAAGTTAGCTTCAGTCACCAAGCTCGAACAAGACAATACCAATCT
The DNA here is from genome assembly GCF_002162155.2 of Triticum dicoccoides. Taxonomy (NCBI): domain Eukaryota; kingdom Viridiplantae; phylum Streptophyta; class Magnoliopsida; order Poales; family Poaceae; genus Triticum; species Triticum dicoccoides. Next base: position 2,540 of record NW_021263338.1, read on the forward strand.
GAAAGCTGCTCTTGGGATTGCCAACAAGGAGGTCAGTCGACTGAAGACTGATAAAGCTGCCCTGACCGACCAAGTCAGCAAATTGACTGAGAAGAAAACTGAACTGGAGGCCTTCCTGAGTGGCCTTGCCAAGAAGCTGTTTCTTATGCTTGAAGGTAAACCTCCATGTTTGGCAAATATTTCCAATTGTGGCTTTTTCCATTCGACTATCCCCTTGACTTAGTGATCATCCTTGCAGAATTTTGTCAAAACTTTGAAGAAGAAACCAGCCGACTGGAGCCAAACCTCGACCCCGTCAATTCTCCGGTGAACGACGAAGTTGCCATGGATGTTTTCCGACTGGAGTCTCGTGTTGCAGCTGTCGTGGACTATCTCGCAAGGCTGAAGGCCGCCACATCTCGCATTGACTCGACGCTCTGGCCTGAGGAGACACTTCAGAATGACCTTGAGTCGCTGATGGCCCGCTTGAACACGATCCCTGGTCGAGTGCAGGAGTGGAAGAAGTCCTCGGCTCGGTGTGGTGCAGATGTCGCTCTGTGTCTGGCCCGAGTCCACTGCAAAGATGCGCGAGAAGAGAAGCTGGCGGCCCTTCGGGTGGCCAATACCAAGAAGCACGACTTCAGGTCTTTTATGGAAACTTTCCTTGCAGCTGCCACTCGGATCGCCGACGGGATTGACCTTGATGAATTTGTTGCACCTTCCAGCCCTCCACAGGAGGGGTAAAAAACTTCTTCTGGCTCGACGCTTTAAATTTGCCTCGGTATGCCGAGTGGAATTGTAACCGACAAACCTTAACAGGCTTGACGCCTGAGCACTTTCGGTTCCTTTAGATATCGATTCAAACTTGAATTTGGCGCTTGAATACGATTGCCTTCGGCTCGGAATGTCTTTTGCAGGTTCAAAGCAAGGTGCCTGTGCTGCAATCGACTTATTCTTTAGTCCACTTAGACGAGCACTGGGCTGCAGCTAAGCCCCCGAGTGAGAGGATTGCTCTTCACTTGGTAGGATTTTCACAACTTAGGCGAGTGCTTGGACTGCAGCTAAGCCTCCGAGTGAGAGGGTTGCTCTACCACTCGGTAGGATTTTTATAACTTAGGCGAGCACGAGGCTGCAGCTAAGCCTCCGAGTGGAAGGCTGGCTTACCACTCGGTAGGATTTTTACAACTTAGGCGAGTGCTTGGACTGCAGCTAAGCCTCCGAGTGGAAGGCTGGCTTACCACTCGGTAGGATTTTTATAACTTAGGCGAGCACGAGGCTGCAGCTAAGCCTCCGAGTGGAAGGCTGGCTTACCACTCGGTAGGATTTTGATAACTTAGGCGAAACGGATTCGCAGCTAAGCCTCCGAGTGGGAGTCTGGTTCACCACTCGGTAGGAATTTGATACCTTAGGCGAAACGGATTCGCAGCTAAGCCCCCGAGTGAGAGGGTTGCTCTTCACTCGGTAGGATTTTTACAAACTTAGGCGAAACGGATTCGCAGCTAAGTCACCCACTGAGGGGAATTTCATTGGACAAAAAATAAAAAGTGACAGATATTATGGAGGAACTATGACACTTATTATTTTGGGGTCCATGAACTACAGAAGTACTTTATTGCAACTCATCCGAGTGATAAAGCTTAAGTGTAAAACGGGCGGAGTAGCTCCGCGTTCCAAGCTCGGGGCTCGTCGATATTATGCTCGACGTTGTAAAGACGATACGCCCCGTTGTGGAGAACCTTGGTGACGATTAAGGGGCCTTCCCAAGAAGGAGCAAGCTTGTGTGGTTTGTGCTGATCTACTCGGAGAACCAAATCCCCTTCCTGGAAGGCTCGACCTCTCACATTTCGGGCGTGGAAACGCCGCAGATCTTGTTGGTAGATGGTCGACCGGATCAGAACCATCTCCCTTTCTTCCTCTAAAAGGTCGACTGCGTCCTGCCGCGCTTGTTCAGCTTCTGCTTCGCTGTAGATTTCAACTCGAGGAGCATTGTGGAGAAGATCACTCGGCAAGACTGCCTCAGCTCCATAGACCAAGAAGAATGGAGTTCTTCCGGTCGACCGATTAGGCGTGGTCCGCAGTCCCCAGAGTACAGATGGAAGTTCGTCGACCCAAGCTCCAGCCGCGTGTTTGAGATCACGCATCAGTCGAGGCTTCAGTCCCTTGAGAATCAGTCCATTAGCTCGCTCTGCTTGCCCATTCGACTGCGGATGGGCGACTGATGCGTAGTCGACCCGTGTGCCCTGGGAGTTGCAGAAGGTTCTGAATTCCTCTGAGTCAAAGTTCGACCCATTATCCGTAATGATGCTGTGCGGGACTCCATATCTGAATATTAGTTCCCTGATGAAGCTAACAGCAGTACCGGTTCAATCGCCCATTTGGCCACTCGACCAGTTGCATCTCTGTTGTGCAAAATCTCTGATAGTGGAGCGTCGCTGACGACTGTGATTGAATGGTCAGAGAAATAATGAGCAACCTTCTTTGTGGTCATGTATATTCCATACACAAGCTTCTGATAATGAGGATATCTCTGCTTGGATGGAGTCAAGACTTCAGACAAATAATACACTGGGCGTTGAACTTTGAGAGCTTTTCCTTCTTCTTCCCGCTCGACCGATAGCACAGTACTGACGACTTGTCCTGTGGCTGCGATGTAGAGCAACAGAGGCTCTTTGCTGATTGGAGCAGCAAGCACCGGCTGGGTGGAGAGCAGAGCTTTTAGCTCGGCAAACGCTGCATCAGCTTCTGGAGTCCACTCGAACTTGTCAGCCTTCTTCATCAGTCGGTAAAGAGGCAATGCCTTTTCACCGAGTCGTGAGATGAATCGACTTAATGCGGCCAAGCATCCAGTAAGCTTCTGGACATCGTGCACTCGCACAGGGCGTTTCATTCGGAGAATAGTGCCAATCTTTTCTGGGTTGGCGTCGATTCCCCGTTCGGAAACGAGAAAACCGAGTAACTTGCCACCAGGAACTCCAAATGTGCACTTTGATGGATTGAGCTTGATATCATACCTTCTGAGGTTGGCAAATGTTTCGGCGAGGTCAGCGAGCAGGTCGGAACCTTTTCGTGACTTGACAACAATATCATCTATATAAGCTTCCACATTCCGACTGATTTGAGTGAGTAGACACTTCTGGATCATTCGCATAAAAGTGGCTCCGGCATTCTTGAGGCCGAATGGCATGGTGATATAGCAGAAGCACCCGAATGGAGTGATGAAAGCTGTTTTTACCTCATCGGGCCCGTACAGACGGATCTGGTGGTACCCGGAGTAAGCATCTAAAAAAGACAACCTCTCGCATCCCGCGGTCGAGTCAACAATTTGATCTATGCGAGGGAGAGGAAAGTGATCTTTCGGGCAGGCCCGGTTGATGTGCTTGAAATCAATGCACATTCGGAGCGACTTGTCCTTCTTAGGAACCATGACGACATTAGCGAGCCACTCGGAGTGGTATATCTCTCGGATAAATCCTGCCGCCAACAGTCGAGCCACTTCTTCACCGATGGCCTTTCTCTTCTGGACGGCGGACCGCCGAAGATGCTCTTTGACTGGTTTTGCAGACGAGTCGACTCTTAGGCGATGCTCAGCCAGTCCCCTGGGAACACCTGGCATGTCAGCGGGCTTCCATGCAAAAATGTCCCAGTTCTCACGGAGGTACTGGATGAGCGCTTCTTCCTATTTTGGGTCGAGTGTTGTGGAGATGCGGGTTGGAGCTGCTTCGGGGTCGGTCGGGTGAATGTGAACAGGCTTCGTCTCACCGGACGACTGGAATGCAGACTCTGTGGCGGGCTTCTTGGATCGCAGCAAGTCACTCGGATCTGCGTTTTGCTTGTATTCTTCGAACTCGACCGCTGTCACTTGGGAATCGGCAATCTTGGAGCCCTTCTGAAAGCACTCCTCTTCCTTTTTCCTATCGCCGGTGACAGTGATCACACCTTTGGGACCGGGCATCTTCAATTTGAGGTACACGTAACATGGTCGAGCCATGAACCGTGCATAGGCTGGTCTCCCCAAAATGGCATGATATGCACTTTGAAAATCCACGACCTCAAACGTCAACTTTTCTTTGCGAAAATGCTTCGAATCACCAAACACTACGTCCAAAGCTATCTGGCCGAGTGACTCGGCCTTCTTCCCTGGTATAACTCCATGAAAGCTCATGTTACTAGTGCTCAGTCGGGACATCGGAATGCCCATACCTTTCAATGTGTCTGCATATAACAGATTCAGCCCACTTCCACCATCCATCAGCACCTTTGTCAGTCGAGTGCCTTCGACAACTGGATCGACCACCAAAGCTTGCCTCCCAGGGGTGGCAATATGAGTCGGGTGATCAGATTGGTCGAATGTGATGGGTGTTTGAGACCACTTCAGATAATTTGCCTTTGCTGGGGCAACCATGTTCACCTCACGGTTAATCACTTTCAGTCGACTTCTGCTTTCCACATCTGCAAAGATCATCAGAGTGGAGTTGATATGCGGATATCCTCCCTCACTGTCCTCTTTGTCTTCGGCCTTGTCCGACTCCTTCTCCTTGTCCTTAGACTGTTTTCCCTGAAACTGCTGGATCAGGAGTCGACATTGGCGAGTGGTGTGCTTTGGGTAAATGATATTCCCCTCTTCATCTTTCTTCGTGTGAATGTGACATGGCATATCCAACACGTCGTTCCCTTCTTTATCCTTTACCTTCTTGGGGTTCCAGGATCCTTTTGGTTTCCCCTTAAACTTTCCTTGAGTCACGGCCAGAGCCTCTCCAGGAGCTGCCGGTTCAGCCTTCCGCTTCTGTTTCCGACTGGTGTTTCCCTTTTCCGACTGACTCGGCTTGTGCTTGCCGCTTCGGAGTCGGTCTTCTTCTTCGCCATTGGCGTACTTGGTAGCAATCTCCATCATCCGACTCAAGGTCATGTCACCAGTTCGACCAAATTTCAAACTCAGTTCTCTGTTCTTGACGCCGTCTTTGAAGGCGCATACTGCCTGATGATTAGAGACATTTTCCACAGTGTGGTGCAAAGTGATCCACCTCTGAATATACTCTCTGAGAGTCTCATTAGCTTTCTGCACGCAGACTTGCAACTCTGTCAATCCAGCTGGTCGCTTGCAAGTCCCTTCAAACATTCTGACGAACACTCGGGACAGATCTTCCCAAGTGTAAATGCTGCTAGGAGGTAATTGAGTCAACCATGCCCTGGCAGAACCCTCCAACATGAGGGGTAAATGCTTCATGTCCACCTCGTCGTTTCCACCACCAATCTGAACTGCCACTCGGTAGTCTTCAAGCCAAGTTTCAGGCTTAGACTCACCAGTGAACTTGCTGACTCATGTTGCCAACCTGAAATTGGGGGGAATAACTGCGGCTCTGATAGCTCTGCTGAAACATTCAGGACCAGAAACATGCACTCGACTGCTTGTGGGTACATCTCTGTCGAGTGCGCCTCGATGGGCTCTGTTCCGGTCGACCAACCCTTGCACGATAATGGATCGCGCGTCGAAGCCTGGCTCTCTGGGGTCAACTGGAACCCTACGCCCTGTACTGTACTGACGCCTATCATCTGGCTGCCGAGGAGCGTAAGACCCACCCCTCGGAGGGGAATAGGGCACTCGACGCCTATCATCTCGGTCGAGTCTGTCGCCATATTGATCTCGCCGATTCTCACGCCCTTCGCGCCGCGGAGGCGATCTGGGGCTGTGAGCCGACTGAACCGTATTCACAGTGACGGATCGACTGTGAATTCTGTTGCGCGACTGAGACACGGCTGAATTCTGATCTCCTGCTGCCCGGAGCAGATCCCTGATCTGCAGCAAACCTCTGCCAGCTTCCGACTGCGAAGGCTGGATGGACTCTGCTATACGGGTCGCAGCTGCTAAATTCTGAATTGGGGTTCGATATACCTGAGTCGGCGGGAAGAGTTGACATCGACTGGTGTCGGGAACTCGTTGCCGCGCGCGCTCGTCGAGTGCTCGCTGAAGGTTCTCCAGTCGAGTGCGCTCGGCCAAATTGGCCAGACGCGCCTCCTCCAAGGCACGAGCTTCGGGGGTTTCTCCTGCGATGGGAATACGCAGGGGATCCTCATTCCTGCGGCGAAGTTCCTCTCTTTGCAGAGAGTCGAGTGGCTCGGGCTGGTACTCTTCGTAGCCTCGTGCAGGGTCGCCGCCGTCACCTGCTCCACCACCACGGGCGAAGCCAGGAGGGCTGTGGGGCCCGTCGACCATCAAGATTTCCGCCGCTGGATCACTGCTTCCGCACTCGGATGCAGTCTCTACGGAGCCAGTCGACTGATTGAACAAGCCGTAGGGAGATTCGTTGGGCTCGATTGCCGCAACTTGGGTAGTGGCCGATTGGCGAGCCACCGCGTGACTCACCCATCGCTGAAGCCTCGACCGGCCTGAGTACTTGCGCTGGCGGGAGACCGGGAGGGTGGACGATGGAGGAGCCGACCGATACTGGGTCGACGGTTGCCGCAGCAGAACGCCGCGGACACATGCGCGAAAATGCGTCGCACCGCGGACGGGGAGCGCATCTACGTCGAGTGGAGCCTCCTGGAGCCATGCGGAGTCGTCGGCGATGAAGGTGAGAGTGCCGAGACGGATCTCTTGACCCTCGACCAAAACTCCAGCAGACACCATGATGAAAGTACTCGGAAGAATCGCAACTTCTCCACAAAATCGCTAAAACACCTGCCCCACGGTGGGCGCCAACTGTCGTGGTTCTAAGCCTGACAGTAGAGTGGGGGGTAGGTATGGAGAGGCAAGGTCCTAGCTATGGAGAGGTTGTAAGCACAAAGGATGTACGAGTTCAGGCCCTTCTCGGAAGAAGTAA
>NW_021263339.1:0-2502 GCF_002162155.2 Triticum dicoccoides
GCGCCATTAGTGTGATGATCACAGTGCCCCATTAGTGTCTTGTGTGGTGCGCCATTAGTATGAATATTAGGTTTTATTTTTTTTTGCTTTTCTGATTTTTGCACAGGTTACAAAATATATTATTGCATAGAATATAGACAGCAGCACACAGCAACATCAGATTCATCAAATATAATAGAAGATTAGTCTCCGAATACAATTCATCATATTAGTCTCCGGATTCAAAAGACCGGACAAAGATAAAACATTACAAGTCTCAAGACCGCGAGTATCGAGTTTGCCTTCACATTACAAGTCGATATCGATCATCTAAACTACCATCACATAGAAGAGAGCAGTGGTCATCACGATGAGCATCATCGCGATCAAACTAGTCTTCATCCGGTTCCTCCAACGCTCCCTCCTCTCTCCCGCTAGATAGCGGGCGTATCTAGATTCGGCCTCCGCCCTAGTGGTGTACCCTTTGTAACTGTTACCGCTGAAACGGTGAACCTGTCTCCGACACTCCTCCCAGTCATCGTAGACTCCGGGAACTTACCCTTGTACACGACATACGACGACATCTCTATGCACAAGCCAAACAACAGACAATACATAAGCAATGTGTAAGTATGCAACAAAAGGATCGGAAGAGAAAAGCAAGACATTAATAGCACGATTCATGGTCCTACTAATAAATAGCATCGATTACATCTAAGTTGAACAACCGTCCAAACCAAAGAGACATCCGAATTCATTAAAGTTTAATTACAACATGAGCCAATCAATGTTTCAGAACTACACATCACTACTTTCGACTCAACTCATCGGACAGGAGCATGGGTGAAGCCGCCGTCTGTCGTGATGGTCATGAAATCACGGTCGTTGTCACCCTGCATTTGTAGCATTTCATCTATCTCACTGTTGGACGGTTAATATCTGAGGAAGAACTGCCCCGCGGTATAAAGGACATCTTGATGGATGATGTCCGCAAACTCCGACTGGATGCGAAAGAATTCTTGTCTGAGGTCCGCGTCCTGGACTGCCGACAAGCTCGCGGCCCAATCTTTGAGATTATCTGGTAGCAGAAGGTGTTGATGGTCCCTTACGATCGCCCGCATGTGATGGAGGGCGTAGTAGGCATCCTTCTGACCGCCAGGCGGCTGCTTAACGCAGCAGAACTTCGTATTGTGTGAGAAGATGTGCTTGCCGTACTTACGAACTGGCCTGGTGAAGTTGCCTCCAGATTGGGCGTAGCCGGGGAGAACATCATCAAGAACTTTCTTCACATTTGTGTAGTCCATCATGGAGTTACGGTTCGGGTCGAAATACGTGGCCATGGAATATTTCGGGCTTAAGAGGATGAGTGTGCAATGTGTGTCACTGCACAGAACACGGAATTTTAGAAAAAAAAAGAACGATCGAAATATAATAAATCATATGTTACGGGGCGGTTAAGGGATGACTTACTCGGGAAAGTAAGGCACAAGGAAGTTATCCTTATCTGCGTTTGCCAGAATGACGCCTTCGAGGTGTGAACTCGCAACTTGGCGGTCCCCAGCGCTGCTCAAGTGCTTGGCACACATGTAGAAGGGGTCGACTATCACGATGTCCGGGGTATTGTCTCTAATGATCCGCATCTGCATGCTCAGCGAAAACAGCCGAACGAAGGTGTAGTGCAACGGATTAAGGTTAAACATAGCAAAGATGTCATCAAACCGCAGGACGATCATACCCCCGATGTCGCTATCCACAAAGCCCTTGCTCTCTGGCACCTTGGCCACGAAAACCGGGTATGCCACATCCTTCTCTCTGAGACGCCGCTTCTCCAAAATCAGAACACTGTCGTGCAGACTCCGCATAGCACTGGTTGTAGCATTCAGCATATTTGGCGGTAGCATCGCCCTACCCGCCACATGCACCCTCCTCGAGATATCCTTAGGTGAAGGTGGCCCGTCCTGAGCACGGATTGAACTCGGTGCCGGCTGGCCCGCACCGGCGCCCTTGTTAGTCTCTCGTTTCCGGCCCTTCTTCTTGATCTCCTGTAATGGGACCGAGTTCTGCTCACAGACCGCCTTCTTCAGCGTGTTGGGGCTGATAATATTTCGTGCCTCAGCTATCTGAGGCTCGGTGAAGGCGGGAGCTGGAGGCGTGTCCTGAGAACTGAACGCCAGACGACGCTTGTTGCAATTGGATTTCTCCGCCGTACCAGCTAGATCGCGGTGGCTTGGTTGGGTTCTTGAGAAAGAGGCCCGCAGAACTTGTCAGCGTACCCATGTTCGGCAAAGTACTTATCAACTTTGGTAAATGTACCGTCATCGTTGTCGTCGCCGTCCGGATCCTGTGCCATAGGGCTGTCCGGATCCTGTGCCATAGGGATGTCCGGCAGGTCCGGTAGCGTTGCGGCGTTCTTGCCATGGCTTGGCGCCGGCACGACTGGCGGTCTTGTCTGTGGGGTGGTGTCCCCCGCCCCCAAACGAATCTGGCTCTTCGGCCATAGCAGGGGCCAGTTTACGCAGGTGC
>NW_021263340.1:0-2502 GCF_002162155.2 Triticum dicoccoides
GCGCCATTAGTGTGATGATCACAGTGCCCCATTAGTGTCTTGTGTGGTGCGCCATTAGTATGAATATTAGGTTTTATTTTTTTTTGCTTTTCTGATTTTTGCACAGGTTACAAAATATATTATTGCATAGAATATAGACAGCAGCACACAGCAACATCAGATTCATCAAATATAATAGAAGATTAGTCTCCGAATACAATTCATCATATTAGTCTCCGGATTCAAAAGACCGGACAAAGATAAAACATTACAAGTCTCAAGACCGCGAGTATCGAGTTTGCCTTCACATTACAAGTCGATATCGATCATCTAAACTACCATCACATAGAAGAGAGCAGTGGTCATCACGATGAGCATCATCGCGATCAAACTAGTCTTCATCCGGTTCCTCCAACGCTCCCTCCTCTCTCCCGCTAGATAGCGGGCGTATCTAGATTCGGCCTCCGCCCTAGTGGTGTACCCTTTGTAACTGTTACCGCTGAAACGGTGAACCTGTCTCCGACACTCCTCCCAGTCATCGTAGACTCCGGGAACTTACCCTTGTACACGACATACGACGACATCTCTATGCACAAGCCAAACAACAGACAATACATAAGCAATGTGTAAGTATGCAACAAAAGGATCGGAAGAGAAAAGCAAGACATTAATAGCACGATTCATGGTCCTACTAATAAATAGCATCGATTACATCTAAGTTGAACAACCGTCCAAACCAAAGAGACATCCGAATTCATTAAAGTTTAATTACAACATGAGCCAATCAATGTTTCAGAACTACACATCACTACTTTCGACTCAACTCATCGGACAGGAGCATGGGTGAAGCCGCCGTCTGTCGTGATGGTCATGAAATCACGGTCGTTGTCACCCTGCATTTGTAGCATTTCATCTATCTCACTGTTGGACGGTTAATATCTGAGGAAGAACTGCCCCGCGGTATAAAGGACATCTTGATGGATGATGTCCGCAAACTCCGACTGGATGCGAAAGAATTCTTGTCTGAGGTCCGCGTCCTGGACTGCCGACAAGCTCGCGGCCCAATCTTTGAGATTATCTGGTAGCAGAAGGTGTTGATGGTCCCTTACGATCGCCCGCATGTGATGGAGGGCGTAGTAGGCATCCTTCTGACCGCCAGGCGGCTGCTTAACGCAGCAGAACTTCGTATTGTGTGAGAAGATGTGCTTGCCGTACTTACGAACTGGCCTGGTGAAGTTGCCTCCAGATTGGGCGTAGCCGGGGAGAACATCATCAAGAACTTTCTTCACATTTGTGTAGTCTATCATGGAGTTACGGTTCGGGTCGAAATACGTGGCCATGGAATATTTTGGGCTTAAGAGGATGAGTGTGCAATGTGTGTCACTGCACAGAACACGGAATTTTAGAAAAAAAAAGAACGATCGAAATATAATAAATCATATGTTACGGGGCGGTTAAGGGATGACTTACTCGGGAAAGTAAGGCACAAGGAAGTTATCCTTATCTGCGTTTGCCAGAATGACGCCTTCGAGGTGTGAACTCGCAACTTGGCGGTCCCCAGCGCTGCTCAAGTGCTTGGCACACATGTAGAAGGGGTCGACTATCACGATGTCCGGGGTATTGTCTCTAATGATCCGCATCTGCATGCTCAGCGAAAACAGCCGAACGAAGGTGTAGTGCAACGGATTAAGGTTAAACATAGCAAAGATGTCATCAAACCGCAGGACGATCATACCCCCGATGTCGCTATCCACAAAGCCCTTGCTCTCTGGCACCTTGGCCACGAAAACCGGGTATGCCACATCCTTCTCTCTGAGACGCCGCTTCTCCAAAATCAGAACACTGTCGTGCAGACTCCGCATAGCACTGGTTGTAGCATTCAGCATATTTGGCGGTAGCATCGCCCTACCCGCCACATGCACCCTCCTCGAGATATCCTTAGGTGAAGGTGGCCCGTCCTGAGCACGGATTGAACTCGGTGCCGGCTGGCCCGCACCGGCGCCCTTGTTAGTCTCTCGTTTCCGGCCCTTCTTCTTGATCTCCTGTAATGGGACCGAGTTCTGCTCACAGACCGCCTTCTTCAGCGTGTTGGGGCTGATAATATTTCGTGCCTCAGCTATCTGAGGCTCGGTGAAGGCGGGAGCTGGAGGCGTGTCCTGAGAACTGAACGCCAGACGACGCTTGTTGCAATTGGATTTCTCCGCCGTACCAGCTAGATCGCGGTGGCTTGGTTGGGTTCTTGAGAAAGAGGCCCGCAGAACTTGTCAGCGTACCCATGTTCGGCAAAGTACTTATCAACTTTGGTAAATGTACCGTCATCGTTGTCGTCGCCGTCCGGATCCTGTGCCATAGGGCTGTCCGGATCCTGTGCCATAGGGATGTCCGGCAGGTCCGGTAGCGTTGCGGCGTTCTTGCCATGGCTTGGCGCCGGCACGACTGGCGGTCTTGTCTGTGGGGTGGTGTCCCCCGCCCCCAAACGAATCTGGCTCTTCGGCCATAGCAGGGGCCAGTTTACGCAGGTGC
>NW_021263341.1:0-2584 GCF_002162155.2 Triticum dicoccoides
CTCGCGAAAAACCCGTGTTTTTTGCGTAAACAAAACGAATTCTTTTTATCTAAAAGTTAAGGAAGACCGGTGAAAAACCGAAACATCGAAAAAACCAAAAGAAAAAACGTTTAAAAAGCAAAAAACGCGTGCGGAAAAAAATCCAAAGGGAGCGCCTAGAGTGCGACACGTGGCGGGCGGCTGAGAGCGCGTCAAGTGGCGCTGATCATTGTGAGGTTCCCGAAGGAGTGCTCGTCAACTAGTTGCTCCCCCAGCCACCATGCGAGTTTTGTTTGCTCTTTGGGCCATATTAGGCCATCGCCTAGTTGATGAATTTGTTTGATCATGTATATAAATATGTTAATCAAGCATTTGAAAAAAACAATGTTGAACAAGTATTTGAAATTTTTTAATCAAGCATTTGAAAACAATGTTGAACAAGTATTTGAAAAACGTTCATCATGTATAATTTTTACCATGTATTAAATAACTGATGAATTTTTTTATCATGTATATAAAAATGTTGATCGAGCTTTTAATAAAGATGTTGAGCAAGTGTTTAAACAAATATTTGAAAATGTTAAATATGTATAGAAAGATATTGACCATGTATTAAAAAATGTTGTTTTTTTATTTGAAGGCTATTAGTCAAACATTTAAAAAGTGTTAAAAATGAAATAAAATTGAGCATGTATTAAAAAATGTTTCAAATGTGTAGGGACAATGTTAACCATGTATTCAAAAAATGTTTAGAAACAAAAATAAACCACAGAAAAAGGTAAATGAAAAATAAAACTGAAGAAACAAATGCAAAAGAGAATGAAAATACCGATAGAAGCAATGAAAGAAACACAAGAAAAACGAAAACAAAGAACAAAAAAAGGAGAATGTATAAAAACCAAAACTAAAGGAAAGAAAAGGTAAAAAATCCGGAGGAAAACGAATACAAATGAAGAAAGAAAAAAAACTAAACAAAAAAACTTAAAAAATGGAGAGGAAACAGTGGAATCGTAGCTCGTTTCGACTTAAGACGGGCCGAACTACTAGTCCATTACGAACACGATTGTAGCACAGTGGCTAGCAGTTGTCACAATCATACAGGAGACCAAGTTTTGAGTCCGGCCACGCTCTCTTTTCTTTCTCTTCCAATTTCTTTTAAGTCTCCGCTATTGGGCTGGCCTGTTTCTGTAGCGTTCGACGCGAGAGGTCGTTTCGTCTCGCTTAATGTAAGATATAGTAGTTGCGGTCTACCACTGGCTGTTCCTGTGCTCCATACCACGAGCGCGAGACCCAATGTACGCGCCCCTCGGACGGCAAAGTGAAAACCAAATTGCGTTGACAATTGGCGAAAAGTATGTCTCAAATGTTTTTAAAATTTCTGGAGAAAATACAGTGTCACATGTTTCATAAAATATGTAATTTTTCAAACCCAAATTCAATTTCATTGAGGAGCTATGAAAACATTCAACATTATTTGTTAGTTATTTCACATTATCACATCTTTTACTTTTTGGTTCCTAGATTTTGCTTTACACACTTTTTTCCAAACATGTTTTTTTAGTAAAACAAAGTGGAGTATTTTAGTTTGCGGTGTGCCCATGCTCTAACAATTTGCTAGCTCCGCCACTGGCGGTGTTTGCGCGAATTTCTTCCGGTTAGTTCAAATAGTTGTTGAAATGTATGCGAGCAGCGTTGGATGGCGGCCTCCACAATCAGTGTCCGCGGATGGGGACCGGTCCACGGACAAATGCCGACGCAAATTTGTGCATCAGATTTGGAGCTGCCCTTAGGGCATCTCTAAGGAGGATCCTTAAACCGCCGGCATCTGTTCGGACAGCGGAAGTCATCCAACGTGGACCTGTATCGGTCCGCGGGACGGTCTGGACGCGATTTCTCTCGCAAACAGGAGACAACCGTGGGGAGCTTTGCGGGAGTCCAGACTCGTGAAACGTAGGAAACTCACACCCCCGGCCCACCCAAAAACCCTTCCCGGACCCCACGACTATTTTCTTTCCTTCCTTCTTTATCTCTTGCCTTCGCCACCACTCCACCACCCCAGCCACCACGTCACACCCCCGCCGGAACTCTGTGTCTCTGTCACCTCCGGGGCTCCACCCCGCTTCTCCCCCATCTTTGTTCAACCCCTGTCCTCCGACCGCCCAGCCAGATACCATCTGCTACTGCTATTCTCACCATGCCTGGCAACTGTATGATGAGTCTGGAGCTGGAAACAGTTATCCTTTCTTCTTTCTAGCAATGGATTCCAATTTGGGGTACATATACGAGCAGTATGTTGAGTCGCTCAATGACTCGTCGGACGAGGAGGAGTACTCCGATGAGATAGTGATGATGTAGGCGGTCCTTGAAGACGCGAAGCATGCATAGGAGCATGTTCTCAATTTCAAGGGCTCGATCAAGGGTCATCGAGTGCTCAATCACAACAGGGCGCGCGATCATTTGACACTCATGGCCGACTACTTTGCCCCTGATGCACTATTCACTAACCATTTTAAACGTTCTTTTTGGACGCACAAGACTGTCTTCAATAGTTTGTACGATGGCGTCCGGTCCTATTATGACTACTTCATCCTGAAGAAGGACGTCA
>NW_021263342.1:0-1010 GCF_002162155.2 Triticum dicoccoides
ATTCGGGTTTCTGCATATACATATCTTCATAACCCTAGCGTCACCGAACCTTAAGTGTGTAGACCCTACGGGTTCGGGAGACATGCAGACATGACCGAGACGCTCTCAGTCAATAACCATCAGCGGGATCTGGATACCCATGATGGCTCCCACATGCTCCTCGATGTTGTCATCGGATGAACCACGATGTCGAGGATTCGATCAAACCCTGTATGCAATTCCCTTTGTCAATCGGTACGTTACTTGCCCGAGACTCGATCGTCGGTATCCCAATACCTTGTTCAGTCTCGTTACCGGCAAGTCACTTTACTCGTACCGTAATGCATGATCCCGTGTCCAACACCTTGGTCACATTGAGCTCATTATGATGATGCATTACCGAGTGGGCCCAAAGATACCTCTCCGTCATACGGAGTGACAAATCCCAGTCTCGATCCGTGTCAACCCAACAGCTACTTTCGGAGATACCTGTAATGCACCTTTATAGTCACCCAGTTACGTTGTGACGTTTGATACACCCAAGGCACTCTTACTGTATCCGGGAGTTACACGATCTCATGGTCGAAGGAAGAGATACTTGACACTGGCAAAGCTCTAGCAAAACGAACTACACGATCTTTTAAGCTATGCTTAAGATTGGGTCTTGTCCATCACATCATTCTCCTAATGATGTGATCCCGTTATCAACGACATCCAATGTCCATAGTCAGGAAACAATGACTATCTGTTGATCACAACGAGCTGGTCAACTAGAGGCTCACCAGGGACATATTGTGGTCTAAGTATTCACACGTGTATTACGATTTCCGGATAATACAGTTATAGCATGAATAAAAGACAATTATCATGAACAATGAAATATAATAATACTTTTATTATTGCCTCTAGGGCATATTTCCAACAGTCTCCCACTTGCACTAGAGTCACCAATCTAGTTACATTGTGATGAATCGAACACCCATAGAGTTCTGGTGTTGATCATGTTTTGCACGCGAGAGAGGTTTAGTCAG
>NW_021263343.1:0-1426 GCF_002162155.2 Triticum dicoccoides
TTGTTTCATTGAAGCCGACCTTAAGCACTGAGATCTGTATGTGTGATTTAAGAATCAGCTACTACCATGCATTGGGCCCGAAACCAATGGACCCTCTCGGCTTCTTATTCACCCTAGTTCTCCGTCCAGGAGTTGCAAGTAGTTTCTGGTGTTTGTAGCCTACTGGAGGCCGTGGACAGCGCTGACCGTAGGGGTGGGCTGTGATGCGGTAGGTACGTGGCCGGGTGTACCGAATACCCGTTAGGTATCTCGGGAACCCTGTTCACATCGTTCGGGGCCGTATGGGAAACCTCGGCCGGACTCCCTGCGGATGGAACCTGAATAGGCGATAAACCTGGACTGGAGGCTTAGGTGATTAGGTAGGTCGTGGCCGACACCCACGTTGGGCTTCCGCTTGAAGGTTGCCGAGTACATGTCGTGTAAACGGCGATAAGTGGTGAGGGTGTGTATGAAGGAGTACACCCCTGCAGGGTTAACATGATCTATTCGAATAGCCGCGTCCGCGGTAAAGGACTACTTGGTTGCCTATACAGTTCATAGACAAGTAAATGGAAACTACTAAAAGCCTCAAGATAAGAGTGAGTGCCGAGGATGGCTCTTCCATAGGAAGACGGAGGTGGATCCTCGGTGGTGTATTGAAGTGGTGAGTAGTGGACTCGTGTGCGCAAAACCATTTCAAGTTGGAGTATCGTAGGATAGCCTAGCCAAGAGTCAAAGCTGGCTTGCTGCAATAACTCCACTAACCCTTCTTGATAATATGCATGTATGTAGGATCTGATGTAAGTCTTGCTGAGTACCTTTGTACTCATGTTGCTATAATCTACATTTTTACAGAAGACGCTGCAACCCCTTCTGATGGGTTCTATGTAGACGTTGACATCAACGAGTAGGCTAAAGGCCCAGGTGGTGATCCTGAGCTTGTGAAGGACCACGTAGTATAGCTAGGCTTTCCAAGCCTCTTCTATTTTACTAGTTGTCTGTACTCAGACAAGTTACTTCCGCTGCTGGTTTGTATGACTGTATGACTTGTATGTTGGGTCGTGAGACCCGTACCTTTGTGTATGATATGTATGGCTCCCTGAGCCTTAAATAAAGTACTTGTGTCGTAGAGTCATGTTGTGATGCTTCGTTGTACTTGCACATATCGAGCATATTGTGTGTATGATTGAAATGCTTGGTATGTGTGGGATCTGACTATCTAGTTGTTTATCTTTAGTAGCCTCTCTTACCGGGAAATGTCTCCTAGTGTTACCGCTGAGCCATGGTAGCTTGCTACTGCTCTGGAACACTTAGGCTGGCCGGCATGTGTCCTTCTTCGTTCCTGTGTCTGTCCCTTCGGGGAAATGTCACGCTTTGAGTACCGGAGTCCTGTTAGCCCGCTACAGCCCGGTTTACCGGAGTCCTGCTAGCCCAGTGCTACAGCCCG
>NW_021263344.1:0-1612 GCF_002162155.2 Triticum dicoccoides
GTGCGAGTCAGGGGTTCTGAGATGGTGTTGTTTAG
This sequence comes from Triticum dicoccoides, assembly GCF_002162155.2. Classification (NCBI taxonomy): domain Eukaryota; kingdom Viridiplantae; phylum Streptophyta; class Magnoliopsida; order Poales; family Poaceae; genus Triticum; species Triticum dicoccoides. The sequence goes on from NW_021263344.1 coordinate 36, forward strand.
GCCAGCGAGGAGAGAGTTGAGCTGGAGGGAGACATGGCGAGACGGGGTTCGATGCGTTGGTGGAGATCGATGATGGAGGCTAGACGAGAGGGAAAAGGGAGGCTCTGTATGCCATGTTAGGTTTTGTAGAAGCGTCTCAACCCCCGTAATATGGGAGCCCGCGTATATATATTGATATAGCGAGGCCAGCTCTCGCAATAGGCATACATCAAGGTAGTTGAAACCACCAGAGAGGTACATGGGGATAGAGAGGATTACATCAAGAGATAAACATGAAAATAAAACAAAGAGATCTCCTCTAACTAACCACCAAACGTAGGTGGCCCGTATCCATACGTGACAATGTTTAACACAACCCTTCATCTTCCACACCAAGCTCCACGAACACCTCCATTGTATTCCGCACATCATCGCCAGCCTGCCCATGACTTATTTCTTTTAGATGAAAGGGTCGAACCGAGCTCGAGTAGGGCTCGATCTTCACCCGGATTTGAATTAACAAAGCCATCAACCGGCCAGGATTACAAGAGCACACCATACAACCGAAGATAAAAAGGAAAACGGGGATGCAACCCCAGACAGCAGATACAAGGCACCGATGAGGCGCTGCTTGTGCATCCACAAGCGGCGCGCCGACTCCCGGTTGCTTGGCCCGGTGCTGCTCCCACTAGTAGAAAAAGGACCTTATGTGAGACACATTAGTTCCGGTTCAATTTTGGCCCGGTACTAATGGTATCATTGGTACCAGTTCGAACGGCCATGCATTAGTGCCGGTTCGTGTCGAACCTTTAGTACCGGTTCGTGCCACGAACCGGTACTAAAGGGGTGGTGGCAGGCTGGCGTCAGGCCAGGGCCCCACGAGCCCCTTTAGTGCCGATTCGTGGCACGAACCGGTACTAAAGGTTGCCCTTTAGTACCGGTTCGTGCCACGAACCGGTATTAAAGGGGTCTAACCTATAGTCCCGGTTGGAGACACAAACCGGGACTATAGGACAATTTTCAAACTTGAAAAAATCATAACTAAATCATCCTAATTCAGAAAAATACATATAATATATCAAAATTTGCAGTACAAAAAGATAGAGGACCCTCCTCGTGACCTGGTCCTTGATCAAAAAGAAAAATGGGTAAAATTCAATAAACACTCCATTATCAAGTGTGATACGATGAACGGAAAGGAGATTTTTGGATGCACTTGGAACATGCAAGACATCTTTGAGATGAATATCACAATGTGGGGTTTTAACAATAGACTGACCAACATGACTTATCATCATACCTGCAGCGTTTTCTGCTGTGTTGATTTGCTCCTTGCCATGATATCTTTCATGCATGGTCAGCTTCTCAAGATCAGAGGTAATGTTCTCGTTGGCGCCGGAGTCAAGGTACCAGTTGGAGTCAACTCCGTAGGAGGTATCTGCTGCAGCCGCAACTCGTTTCCTCTGGGAGTTATCCTCTGCATAACGCCATTTGCACTCTTTTGCGATGTGGTTAGTTTTTTTGCAGATCTGACATTTGTTCTCATATTCCTCATACCCGGCAAAGTGGCGACCTTGGTTGTTGTTGTTGTAGAAACG
>NW_021263345.1:0-990 GCF_002162155.2 Triticum dicoccoides
GTATCCCCAACACCTGATTGCATAACCGGAAAGGTTCGGGAATTTCATAGGTGGGAATTCTAGTAGCTCTAGTTCTTCTTCCACGGATATTGGTTTGAGATTGGGATTTCTTACCGATTATTCGTTCTTGATCCGTACCTTGTTGAATTATTTCTCTTCCTTAATTCTACGTGGCTTCTCAATTTATGGATATGTGACCATTTCAAGAGGAATGCATTCGTTCATTTTGTTCGGATGTGAAGACTATATGTTGCAATTTTCATTCCGTTGGATTCAGCTTCTATATTGTTGTCTATCTATGTGCTAATGGTGGTCAACCTCTTCAGGATGGCTCCTCCAACGCGCACGACTCCGAATCCTGATCCGCCTCCACCTCCGCCTCCTCCGGAAGCATGGCAAGCTGTGATGGCCGCTACTAATGCAAATACACAGTTGATCATGCAAATCCTTCAAGAGCGCAATCAAGGCAGTCAAGGGAATCAAGGCCATAATCAGCACCACTTTGCTACTCTGAACCAGTTCCTCGCAAATGGCCCAAAGACGTTTAGCGGTTGTGTTGAGGCTACCGATGCTGACGATTGGCTAGTGGATCTGGGCAAGCATTTTGAATGTAGCAACGTCAGGCCTGAAGATTTCGTCAAGTTCGCTTCTTTCCAGCTCAAAGATCAGGCTGCAGAGTGGTTCCAGCAGTACAAGGATTCCAGAGGTGGACGTGTTATCACTTGGGACGATTTCCGTCAAGATTTCCGCGCTCATCACATCCCTCAAAGTGTGGTTGAGAGTAAGCGTCAGGAATTCCGCAATCTGAAGCAAGGCTCTTTGTCTGTCTATGACTACAACAAGTTGTTCCAGAAGCTCGCCCGTTTTGCCAAGCAGGATGTTCCTGATGAGAAGAGCATGATCTATCAGTTCAGGGGTGGTCTTCGTGAGGAAATTCAGCTCGCTCTTGTCCTCTTTGAGCCGTTGAGATACGATGAGTTCTACAACATG
>NW_021263346.1:0-1307 GCF_002162155.2 Triticum dicoccoides
GGCCTCACGCACGGTATTCCCACGGGTGTCGCCTTACCTTTACCCGGGACCGTTTGCGCCTTTTGGCACACGTATATGACAGTGTCGCTAGCATCCATATGATAAGGAGCCCGGGCTGACATGGCTAGTCGTAAACCCAAAGTGGCACAAACTTACAGGGACAGGCATCCATGACCCAGCATCGAACGTGTCGGTCATCAGCGAGTGAATCCAGGCTGTAGCACTGGGCTAGCAGGACTCCGGTGAACCGGGCTGTAGCAGGCTAACAGGACTCCGGTATTCATCGCGTGACATTTCCCCGAAGGGACAGACACAGGAACGAAGAAGGACACATGCCGGCCAGCCTAAGTGTTCCGGAGCAGTAGCAAGCTACCATGGCTCGGTGGAAACACTAGGAGACATTTCCCGGTAAGAGAGGCTACTAAGGATAAACAACTAGATAGTCAGATCCCACACATACCAAGCATTTCAATAACATACACATAATATGCTCGATATGTGCAATACAACATGGTATCACAAAATGACTCTACGACTCAAGTAGTTTATTCATTAGGCTCCGAGGAGCGAGATATTACAAACAGGGGTCTCATGACCCAACACTCAGAGCATACAAGTCAAAGCACAAGCGGAAGCTATCATGTCTGAGTACAGACATCTATAAATGAAAAAGGCTGAGAAGCCTGACTATCTACCAGATCCTGCCGAGGGCACAAGATCGTAGCTGAGGTAACAAGCTAAACGTCGAAGTCCACGCGGAACTACTAGTGAGACCGAAGTCTCTCTGCAAAAACATAAAATAGGCAAACGTGAGTACAAATGTACCCAGCAAGACTTACATCAGAACTAACTACATATGCATCATTATCAACAAAGGGATGGTGGGGTTTAACTGCAGCAAGCCAGCTTTGACTCGGTGGCTATCCTAAACTACGACTGCAAGTAACTCTTTTGAAGTGGCGCACACGAGTCCACATATTCACCATATCAATACACCACTATGGATCCGCTCTCGTTCCCCTACGAGAACGCCATCCATAGCACTCACGCTTATCTTGCGTATTTTAGAGTATCCACTTTCACTTGTCTATGAACTGATATAAGCAACCCAGAAGTCCTTTACCGCGGACACGGCTATTCGAATAGATGATATTAACCCTGCAGGGGTGTACTTCTTCATACATGTTTCCACCACTTAGCGTCTGCACACGACATGTGCTCGGCAGACTTCAAGCGAAAGCCGACGTGGGTGTAGACCACGACCTACCTAAACACTCAAGTCTCTAGTCCAGGTTTATCGCCTATTC
>NW_021263347.1:0-957 GCF_002162155.2 Triticum dicoccoides
ATATTTGAATGAACTGCTCCGATTTCTTTTGCTTCACAAATTCTGGCCAATCATGTTTCAGTTTCTCATATTGTCCTTTGAAATCCGGAGTCTTGTTCTGCTTGACAAAGTCATGGGCTAGATTTTGCTTGAATTTCCGGAATGCGTCGGCCATCTTATGAAGAGCGAACTGTTTGACTAGCCTCCTCCTCTCCTTGTTTTCCTCAATCTTGTTACCCTCCTCATCGAATTTGTTGTATTCCGGAGGTAGAACGAAATGTTCCATAAGCTTTTTGAAGCAATCTTTTTTTGTTCTCTTATCGACAAAAGTGAAACCAGCAATTCGTGCCTTCTTTGGCTTATTCCACTCCTGGACGGTGATCGAGACGTTGTCTCTAACAATGGCTCCGCATTGGTTGACAAACTTGGTGGCGTTCTTGCGGGGCTCCAGCTGCCTGCCGGTTGCACTGTCGACAACCTCGATGGTGCATGTTTCTCCTTGTTTCATCGTCTTGGTTGCGCCACGCTTTGACGACGTACTCGATTGTTTCGACGATCCGGCCGAGGGCTAAGATAAGAAAGAGAGTCGCGCGCGTTAGTCCACACATATTTATTCAAATCAGTTAGTTTGTATCACCAGAGGCTCAATGTATATATATATACCTCGGCGCCGGAGGTGGTTGCTACTTCCATTTGAAGATCGTCGTTTATCGACGTTTGTTCGGCATCATCTTGCTGACGGCGCCCTTCATCTTCACCGTCAAGGTTCAGATAAGAAGAGATATCATCTTCTTCTTGTCCGGTCGGCACATATAGAATATCGCCGTTTATGATGCCGAACATATGTGCTTCACCGTCCGGATCATAGTTGTCCATAATCGGGTCAGCTCTATCGTCCGCCATTATGTCAGTCCTGAAAACATGTAGTAAAAACAAATTAATTAAGTGAAGAAGGGGGGCGGTGGCGGTGGCGGTGGC
>NW_021263348.1:0-1614 GCF_002162155.2 Triticum dicoccoides
CGAAGTGTTCCGGGTAAAATCGGGATTTTACCGGGTTACCGGGAGGTTACCGGAACCCCCCGGGAGCCATATGGGCCATCATGGGCCTTAGTGGAAAGGAGAAAGGGGCAGCCCAAGGGGCTGCGCGCCTCCCCCCCTTCCCCTAGTCCTATTAGGACTAGGAGAGGTGGCCGGCCACCCCTCTCCCTCTTTTCCCCTTGGGAATCCTAGTTGGAATAGGATTGGGGGGGGGGGGGAGTCCTACTCCCGGTAGGAGTAGGACTCCTCCTGCGCCTCTCTCTCTTGGCCGGCGCCCCTCCCCCCTTGGCTCCTTTATATACTGAGGTAGAGGCACCCCAAAGACACACAAGTTGACACAAGTTGATCCACGTGATCTATTCCTTAGCCGTGTGCGGTGCCCCCTGCCACCATATTCCTCGATAATACTGTAGCGGAGTTTAGGCGAAGCCCTGCTGCTATAGTTCATCAAGATCGTCACCACGCCGTCGTGCTGACGAAACTCTTCCCCGACACTTTGCTGGATCGGAGTCCGGGGATCGTCATCGAGCTGAACGTGTGCTCGAACTCGGAGGTGCCGTAGCTTCGGTACTTGATCGGTTGGATCGTGAAGACGTACGACTACTTCCTCTACGTCGTGTCATCGCTTCCGCAGTCAGTCTGCATTGGGTACGTAGACAATACTCTCCCCTCGTTGCTATGCATCACATGATCCTGTGTGTGCGTAGGAAATTTTTTGAAATTACTACGAAACCGAACAGTGGCATCCGAGCCTAGGTTATTTATGTTGATGTTATATGCACGAGTAGAACACAAGTGAGTTGTGGACGATACAAGTCATACTGCCTACCAGCATGTCATACTTTGGTTCGGCGGTATTGTTGGACGAGACGACCCGGACCAACCTTACGCGTACGCTTACGCGAGACCGGTTCCCTCGACGTGCTTTGCACAGAGATGGCTTGCGGGCGACTGTCTCTCCAACTTTAGTTGAACCAAGTATGGCTACGCCCGGTCCTTGCGAAGGTTAAAACGGAGTCTATTTGACAAACTATCGTTGTGGTTTTGATGCGTAGGTGAGATTGGTTCTTACTTAAGCCCGTAGCAGCCACGTAAAACATGCAACAACAAAGTAGAGGACGTCTAACTTGTTTTTGCAGGGCATGTTGTGATGTGATATGATCAAAGCATGATGCTGAATTTTATTGTATGAGATGATCATGTTTTGTAACCGAGTTATCGGCAACTGGCAGGAGCCATATGGTTGTCGCTTTATTGTATGCAATGCAATCGCGATGTAATGCTTTACTTTATTACTAAACGGTAGTGATAGTCGTGGAAGCATAAGATTGGCGAGACGACAACGATGCTACGATGGAGATCAAGGTGTCGCGCCGGTGACGATGGTGATCATGACGGTGCTTCGGAGATGGAGATCACAAAGCACAAGATGATGATGACCATATCATATCACTTATATTGATTGCATGTGATGTTTATCTTTTTATGCATCTTATCTTGCTTTGATTGACGGTAGCATTATAAGATGATCTCTCACTAAATTATCAAGAAGTGTTCTCCCTGAGTATGCACCGTTGCCAAAGTTCGTCGTGCCCA
>NW_021263349.1:0-1539 GCF_002162155.2 Triticum dicoccoides
AGCATATGTAGAGATACTAAAATGCACACGAACAGTACGTGTTACCTTAACCTTGCCGCTGTTGTTGAACCATTGGATGTAGTAAGGATGTGGATGTGGTCTTGTGGTGAGAGAAAGCTTCTCCACCATCTCCATGCTAGCCAAGTTGTTGCAGCTCCCTCCGTCTATGATGACGCGCACAGAACGTTCCTTCACAACTCCCTTGGTATGGAACAAATTGTGCCTCTGATTTTGCTCAGCTTGTGTGATCTGCACACTCAAAACACGTTGAGCAACTAAACATTCATACCTGTCAGCGTCTTCAGGAGCCATGTATTGCGTCTCATGATCAGAATCATCTCCACCATGTTCTTCACGTGTAATAAGAGCCAAAGTCTCCTCATCATAGATACTAGCGGACTCATATCCACCATCCGCGGTAGCAATCATCACACGCGGAGATTTGCATTCTCTCGCATAATGACCTCCTCCCTTACAACGACGACAAATAATATCACTTGTGTGCCCTGTTGATGCCATGGAAGAAGAAGAACTCCGTGCAGGCCCAGCAGGTGCGCTCTTGGCAGATAATGGTGGTTGTGCCTGTTTTCTTGTATCACGGCTGGAGGTGGCACCGAATGGAGGTGCTGGTGCAGTTGAAGTAGAAGATGCACGTGGTGTCCATGATGAAGGTCGGCCTGCAGAAAAGTTAGTTCGCCCCAATGCTTGTCGATCCTGCACTTCACGTTCAGCTTTACAAGCAAGATGGAATAAACGAGTGATATTAGTATACTCCTTATAGTCTAGAATGGTCTGAATCTCTCTATTTAATCCACCAAGAAAACGTGCAAGCATAGCTTCATTCTCCTCAACAATACCACATCTAATCATGCCAGTTTGTAATTCCTGATAATATTCTTCTACAAAATTTTTCCCTTGTGATGAGGACATGACTACCCTGGATATGACCAAAAATATTGCATATATGCATATTTGTCAGGTGATTTCTAGTGCAAACTATTCAATAATCTATTTATGTTATCCAGAACAAAAATACTTCACACACTTTTGTGTTTTGTCTAATTGCAGGTGTATGGGACATTTGTACAATCCACAAATGAAGATAAGGAAGAAAGAGATGTTTATTTGCTGTCCAAAAAGTTCTCTCACGTCACTTTTGGCCCAAGAGAAGATAGAGTCCAAGTCTCTCACGTTCTGGATTCAGATTCGGACTGCACAGACATACCTGACTCAAAACGCACACAAGTTTTTCATACGGACTCCGAATTGGGTGATTCTGTTTTTGTTGGAAACTAGATTTCGTGCACTTTCCAACCCAATTGGAATCACCTTCAAATTCGTCCGGAGCGTTGAGTTGTGGACGAAACAATCTGATGCTGCAGCAGAATCCGAGTCAAACTACAAGTCCAAAGGTGTTACATCACCTCCACTTGGGCCCATTGGCCTTGTACGACCTAGATTTAGTTTTAGGCTGCCTTGGGACGTCCTCCCACCTCCTTGGCCGCCACCCCTTGCTCCTATATAAGTAGATCCATCTAG
>NW_021263350.1:0-5686 GCF_002162155.2 Triticum dicoccoides
GGACCCCAAAATGGTGAGTAATAGTCCACGAAACGGACCAGAATTGGCCAAAATTGTGAGTGTTGATGACCGACACTTAAACACACCCCGGATTTCGTCAATCCTGGAAATCACTTCGGAGCCCCGAAACTGAGTAATAGTCCATGAAACGGGCCAAAATCGGCCCAAACTATGAGTCTTGACGACCAACACGTAAGCACATCTTGGGGTTCGACAACCATGGAAATCGCTTTGGGACCCCATAATAGTGAATAATAGTTCACAAAATGGGTCAGAATCGACAAAAACCACGAGTGCTGATGACCGACACGAAAACGCACCCCGGGGTTCATTAATAATGGAAATCACTCCAGGACCCCAAAACTGTGAGTAATAGTCCATGAAACGGGCCAGAATCGGCCAAAAAGTGCGAGTGTTGATGACCGACACGTAAGCGCACCTTGGGGTTCAACAACAATGTAAATCGCTTAGGGACCCCGAAACAGTGAGTAATAGTCCACGAAACGGGCCAGAATTGGTTAAAACTACTAGTGTTGATGACCGACATGTAAGCACTCCCCGGGGATCGTCAATCGTAGAAATCGCAATGGGACCCCAAAATGGTGAGTAATAGTCCACGAAACGGACCAGAATTGGCCAAAATTGTGAGTGTTGATGACCGACACTTAAACACACCCCGGATTTCGTCAATCCTGGAAATCACTTCGGAGCCCCGAAACTGAGTAATAGTCCATGAAACGGGCCAAAATCGGCCCAAACTATGAGTCTTGACGACCAACACGTAAGAACATCTTAGGGTTCGACAACCATGGAAATCGCTTTGGGACCCCATAATAGTGAGTAATAGTTCACAAAATGGGTCAGAATCGACAAAAACCACGAGTGCTGATGACCGACATGAAAACGCACCCCGGGGTTCATTAATAATGGAAATCACTCCAGGACCCCAAAACTGTGAGTAATAGTCCATGAGACGAGCCAGAATCGGCCAAAAAGTGCGAGTGTTGATGACCGACACGTAAGCGCACCTTGGGGTTCAACAACAATGGAAATCACTTAGGGACCCCGAAACAATGAGTAATAGTCCACGAAATGGGCCAGAATTGGCTAAAACTACGAGTGTTGATGACCGACATGTAAGCTCTCCCCGGGGATCATCAATCGTGGAAATCGCACTGGGACCCCAAAATGGTGAGTAATAGTCCATGAAATGGACCAGAATTGGCCAAAATTGTGAGTGTTGATGACCGACATGTAAACACACCCCCGGGGTTCGTCATTCGTGGAAATCACTTCGGGGCCCCAAAACTGAGTAATAGTCCAAGAAACGGGCCAGAATCGGACCAAACTATGAGTCTTGACGACCAACACGTAAGCACATCTTGGGGGTTTGACAACCAGGGAACTCGCTTTGGGACCCCAAAACGGTGAGTAATAGTCCACAAAGCGGGTCAGAATCGACAAAAATCGCGAGTGCTGATGACAGACACGAAAACGCACCCCGGGGTTCACTAATAGTGGAAATCACTCCGGGACCCCAAAACTGTGAGTAATAGTCCATGAAACGGGCCAGAATCGGCCAAAAAGTGCGAGTGTTGATGACCGACACGTAAGCGCACCTTGGGGTTCAACAACAATGGAAATCTCTTAGGGACCCCGAAACAGTGAGTAATAGTCCACGAAACGGGCCACAATTGGCTAAAACTACTAGTGTTGATGACCGACATGTAAGCACTCCCCGGGGATCGTCAATCGTGGAAATCGCACTGGGACCCCAAAATGGTGAGTAATAGTCCACGAAACGGACCAGAATTGGCCAAAATTGTGAGTGTTGATGACCGACACTTAAACACACCCCGGATTTCGTCAATCCTGGAAATCAATTCGGAGCCCCGAAACTGAGTAATAGTCCATGAAACGGGCCAAAATCGGCCCAAACTATGAGTCTTGACGACCAACACGTAAGCACATCTTGGGGTTCGACAACCATGGAAATCGCTTTGGGACCCCATAATAGTGAGTAATAGTTCACAAAATGGGTCAGAATCGACAAAAACCACGAGTGCTGATGACCGACACGAAAACGCACCCCGGGGTTCATTAATAATGGAAATCACTCCAGGACCCCAAAACTGTGAGTAATAGTCCATGAAACGGGCCAGAATCGGCCAAAAAGTGCGAGTGTTGATGACTGACACGTAAGCGCACCTTGGGGTTCAACAACAATGGAAATCGCTTAGGGACCCCGAAACAGTGAGTAATAGTCCACGAAACGGGCCAGAATTGGCTAAAACTACTAGTGTTGATGACCGACATGTAAGCACTCCCCGGGGATCGTCAATCGTGGAAATCGCACTGGGACCCCAAAATGGTGAGTAATAGTCCACGAAACGGACCAGAATTGGCCAAAATTGTGAGTGTTGATGACCGACATCTAAACACACCCCCGGGGTTCGTCATTCGTCGAAATCACTTCGGGGCCCCAAAACTGAGTAATAGTCCAAGAAACGGGCTAGAATCGGACCAAACTATGAGTCTTGACGACCAACACGTAAGCACATCTTGGGGGTTTGACAACCAGGGAACTCGCTTTGGGACCCCAAAACGGTGAGTAATAGTCCACAAAACGGGTCAGAGTCGACAAAAATCGCGAGTGCTGATGACAGACACGAAAACGCACCCCGGGGTTCACTAATAGTGGAAATCACTCCGGGACCCCAAAACTGTGAGTAATAGTCCATGAAACGAGCCAGAATCGGCCAAAAAGTGCGAGTGTTGATGACCGACACGTAAGCGCACCTTGGGGTTCAACAACAATGGAAATCACTTAGGGACCCCGAAACAGTGAGTAATAGTCCACGAAACGGGCCACAATTGGCTAAAACTACTAGTGTTGATGACCGACATGTAAGCACTCCCCGGGGATCGTCAATCGTGGAAATCGCACTAGGACCCCAAAATGGTGAGTAATAGTCCACGAAACGGACCAGAATTGGCCAAAATTGTGAGTGTTGATGACCGACACTTAAACACACCCCGGATTTCGTCAATCCTGGAAATCACTTCGGAGCCCCGAAACTGAGTAATAGTCCATGAAACGGGCCAAAATCGGCCCAAACTATGAGTCTTGACGACCAACACGTAAGCACATCTTGGGGTTCGACAACCATGGAAATCGCTTTGGGACCCCATAATAGTGAGTAATAGTTCACAAAATGGGTCAGAATCGACAAAAACCACGAGTGCTGATGGCCGACACGAAAACGCACCCCGGGGTTCATTAATAATGGAAATCACTCCAGGACCCCAAAACTGTGAGTAATAGTCCATGAAACGGGCCAGAATCGGCCAAAAAGTGCGAGTGTTGATGACCGACACGTAAGCGCACCTTGGGGTTCAACAACAATGTAAATCGCTTAGGGACCCCGAAACAGTGAGTAATAGTCCACGAAACGGGCCAGAATTGGCTAAAACTACTAGTGTTGATGACCGACATGTAAGCACTCCCCGGGGATCGTCAATCGTGGAAATCGCAATGGGACCCCAAAATGGTGAGTAATAGTCCACGAAACGGACCAGAATTGGCCAAAATTGTGAGTGTTGATGACCGACACTTAAACACACCCCGGATTTCGTCAATCCTGGAAATCACTTCGGAGCCCCGAAACTGAGTAATAGTCCATGAAACGGGCCAAAATCGGCCCAAACTATGAGTCTTGACGACCAACACGTAAGCACATCTTGGGGTTCGACAACCATGGAAATCGCTTTGGGACCCCATAATAGTGAGTAATAGTTCACAAAATGGGTCAGAATCGACAAAAACCACGAGTGCTGATGACCGACACGAAAACGCACCCCGGGGTTCATTAATAATGGAAATCACTCCAAGACCCCAAAACTGTGAGTAATAGTCCATGAAACGGGCCAGAATCGGCCAAAAAGTGCGAGTGTTGATGACTGACACGTAAGCGCACCTTGGGGTTCAACAACAATGGAAATCGCTTAGGGACCCCGAAACAGTGAGTAATAGTCCACGAAACGGGCCAGAATTGGCTAAAACTACTAGTGTTGATGACCGACATGTAAGCACTCCCCGGGGATTGTCAATCGTGCAAATCGCACTTGGACCCCAAAATGGTGAGTAATAGTCCACGAAACGGACCAGAATTGGCCAAAATTGTGAGTGTTGATGACCGACATCTAAACACACCCCCGGGGTTCGTCATTCGTGGAAATCACTTCGGGGCCCCAAAACTGAGTAATAGTCCAAGAAACGGGCCAGAATCGGACCAAACTATGAGTCTTGACGACCAACACGTAAGCACATCTTGGGGGTTTGACAACCAGGGAAATCGCTTTGGGACCCCAAAACGGTGAGTAATAGTCCACAAAACGGGTCAGAGTCGACAAAAATCGCGAGTGCTGATGACAGACACGAAAACGCACCCCGGGGTTCACTAATAGTGGAAATCACTCCGGGACCCCAAAACTGTGAGTAATAGTGCATGAAACGAGCCAGAATCGGCCAAAAAGTGCGAGTGTTGATGACCGACACGTAAGCGCACCTTGGGGTTCAACAACAATGGAAATCACTTAGGGACCCCGAAACAGTGAGTAATAGTCCACGAAACGGGCCACAATTGGCTAAAACTACTAGTGTTGATGACCGACATGTAAGCACTCCCCGGGGATCGTCAATCGTGGAAATCGCACTGGGACCCCAAAATGTTGAGTAATAGTCCACGAAACGGACCAGAATTGGCCAAAATTGTGAGTGTTGATGACCGACACTTAAACACACCCCGGATTTCGTCAATCCTGGAAATCACTTCGGAGCCCCGAAACTGAGTAATAGTCCATGAAACGGGCCAAAATCGGCCCAAACTATGAGTCTTGACGACCAACACGTAAGCACATCTTGGGGTTCGACAACCATGGAAATCGCTTTGGGACCCCATAATAGTGAGTAATAGTTCACAAAATGGGTCAGAATCGACAAAAACCACGAGTGCTGATGACCAACACGAAAACGCACCCCGGGGTTCATTAATAATGGAAATCACTCCAGGACCCCAAAACTGTGAGTAATAGTCCATGAAACGGGCCAGAATCGGCCAAAAAGTGCGAGTGTTGATGACTGACACGTAAGCGCACCTTGGGGTGCAACAACAATGGAAATCGCTTAGGGACCCCGAAACAGTGAGTAATAGTCCACGAAACGGGCCAGAATTGGCTAAAACTACTAGTGTTGATGACCGACATGTAAGCACTCCCCGGGGATCGTCAATCGTGGAAATCGCACCGGGACCCCAAAATGGTGAGTAATAGTCCACGAAACGGACCCGAATTGGCCAAAATTGTGAGTGTTGATGACCGACATCTAAACACACCCCCGGGGTTCGTCATTCGTGGAAATCACTTCGGGGCCCCAAAACTGAGTAATAGTCCAAGAAACGGGCCAGAATCGGACCAAACTATGAGTCTTGACGACCAACACGTAAGCACATCTTGGGGGTTTGACAACCAGGGAAATCGCTTTGGGACCCCAAAACGGTGAGTAATAGTCCACAAAACGGGTCAGAGTCGACAAAAATCGCGAGTGCTGATGACAGACACGAAAACGCACCCCGGGGTTCACTAATAGTGGAAATCACTCCGGGACCCCAAAACTGTGAGTAATAGT
>NW_021263350.1:5696-6347 GCF_002162155.2 Triticum dicoccoides
CCCGGGGATCGTCCATCGTGGAAATCGCACTGGGACCCCAAAATGTTGAGTAATAGTCCACGAAACGGACCAGAATTGGCCAAAATTGTGAGTGTTGATGACCGACACTTAAACACACCCCGGATTTCGTCAATCCTGGAAATCACTTCGGAGCCCCGAAACTGAGTAATAGTCCATGAAACGGGCCAAAATCGACCCAAACTATGAGTCTTGACGACCAACACGTAAGCACATCTTGGGGTTCGACAACCATGGAAATCGCTTTGGGACCCCATAATAGTGAGTAATAGTTCACAAAATGGGTCAGAATCGACAAAAACCACGAGTGCTGATGACCGACACGAAAACGCACCCCGGGGTTCATTAATAATGGAAATCACTCCAGGACCCCAAAACTGTGAGTAATAGTCCATGAAACGGGCCAGAATCGGCCAAAAAGTGCGAGTGTTGATGACTGACACGTAAGCGCACCTTGGGGTTCAACAACAATGGAAATCGCTTAGGGACCCCGAAACAGTGAGTAATAGTCCACGAAACGGGCCAGAATTGGCTAAAACTACTAGTGTTGATGACCGACATGTAAGCACTCCCCGGGGATCGTCAATCGTGGAAATCGCACTGGGACCCCAAAATGGTGAGTAATAGTCCACG
>NW_021263350.1:9734-22408 GCF_002162155.2 Triticum dicoccoides
AATGGAAATCACTTAGGGACCCCGAAACAATGAGTAATAGTCCACGAAATGGGCCAGAATTGGCTAAAACTACGAGTGTTGATGACCGACATGTAAGCGCTCCCCGGGGATCATCAATCGTGGAAATCGCACTGGGACCCCAAAATGGTGAGTAATAGTCCACGAAACGGACCAGAATTGGCCAAAATTGTGAGTGTTGATGACCGACACTTAAACACACCCCGGATTTCGTCAATCCTGGAAATCACTTCGGAGCCCCGAAACTGAGTAATAGTCCATGAAACGGGCCAAAATCGGCCCAAACTATGAGTCTTGACGACCAACACGTAAGAACATCTTGGGGTTCGACAACCATGGAAATCGCTTTGGGACCCCATAATAGTGAGTAATAGTTCGCAAAATGGGTCAGAATCGACAAAAACCACGAGTGCTGATGACCGACACGAAAACGCACCCCGGGGTTCATTAATAGTGGAAATCACTCCGGGACCCCAAAACTGTGAGTAATAGTCCATGAGACGGGCCAGAATCGGCCAAAAAGTGCGAGTGTTGATGGCCGACACGTAAGCGCACCTTGGGGTTCAACAACAATGGAAATCACTTAGGGACCCCGAAACAGTGAGTAATAGTCCACGAAACGGGCCACAATTCGCTAAAACTACTAGTGTTGATGACCGACATGTAAGCACTCCCCGGGGATCGTCAATCGTGGAAATCGCACTAGGACCCCAAAATGGTGAGTAATAGTCCACGAAACGGACCAGAATTGGCCAAAATTGTGAGTGTTGATGACCGACACTTAAACACACCCCGGATTTCGTCAATCTTGGAAATCACTTCGGAGCCCCGAAACTGAGTAATAGTCCATGAAACGGGCCAAAATCGGCCCAAACTATGAGTCTTGACGACCAACACGTAAGCACATCTTGGGGTTCGACAACCATGGAAATCGCTTTGGGACCCCATAATAGTGAGTAATAGTTCACAAAATGGGTCAGAATCAACAAAAACCATGAGTGCTGATGACCGACACGAAAACGCACCCCGGGGTTCATTAATAATGGAAATCACTCCAGGACCCCAAAACTGTGAGTAATAGTCCATGAAACGGGCCAGAATCGGCCAAAAAGTGCGAGTGTTGATGACCGACACGTAAGCGCACCTTGGGGTTCAACAACAATGTAAATCGCTTAGGGACCCCGAAACAGTGAGTAATAGTCCACGAAACGGGCCAGAATTGGCTAAAACTACTAGTGTTGATGACCGACATGTAAGCACTCCCCGGGGATCGTCAATCGTGGAAATCGCACTGGGACCCCAAAATGGTGAGTAATAGTCCACGAAACGGACCAGAATTGGCCAAAATTGTGAGTGTTGATGACCGACACTTAAACACACCCCGGATTTCGTCAATCCTGGAAATCACTTCGGAGCCCCGAAACTGAGTAATAGTCCATGAAACGGGCCAAAATCGGCCCAAACTATGAGTCTTGACGACCAACACGTAAGCACATCTTGGGGTTCGACAACCATGGAAATCGCTTTGGGACCCCATAATAGTGAGTAATAGTTCACAAAATGGGTCAGAATCGACAAAAACCACGAGTGCTGATGGCCGACACGAAAACGCACCCCGGGGTTCATTAATAATGGAAATCACTCCAGGACCCCAAAACTGTGAGTAATAGTCCATGAAACGGGCCAGAATCGGCCAAAAAGTGCGAGTGTTGATGACTGACACGTAAGCGCACCTTGGGGTTCAACAACAATGGAAATCGCTTAGGGACCCCGAAACAGTGAGTAATAGTCCACGAAACGGGCCAGAATTGGCTAAAACTACTAGTGTTGATGACCGACATGTAAGCACTCCCCGGGGATCGTC
Organism: Triticum dicoccoides; assembly: GCF_002162155.2. Lineage (NCBI taxonomy): Eukaryota > Viridiplantae > Streptophyta > Magnoliopsida > Poales > Poaceae > Triticum > Triticum dicoccoides. The sequence continues at coordinate 11,617 of NW_021263350.1, forward strand.
AATCGTGGAAATCGCACTGGGACCCCAAAATGGTGAGTAATAGTCCACGAAACGGACCAGAATTGGCCAAAATTGTGAGTGTTGATGACCGACATCTAAACACACCCCCGGGGTTCGTCATTCGTGGAAATCACTTCGGGGCCCCAAAACTGAGTAATAGTCCAAGAAACGGGCCAGAATCGGACCAAACTATGAGTCTTGACGACCAACACGTAAGCACATCTTGGGGGTTTGACAACCAGGGAAATCGCTTTGGGACCCCAAAACGGTGAGTAATAGTCCACAAAACGGGTCAGAGTCGACAAAAATCGCGAGTGCTGATGACAGACACGAAAACGCACCCCGGGGTTCACTAATAGTGGAAATCACTCCGGGACCCCAAAACTGTGAGTAATAGTCCATGAAACGAGCCAGAATCGGCCAAAAAGTGCGAGTGTTGATGACCGACACGTAAGCGCACCTTGGGGTTCAACAACAATGGAAATCACTTAGGGACCCCGAAACAGTGAGTAATAGTCCACGAAACGGGCCACAATTGGCTAAAACTACTAGTGTTGATGACCGACATGTAAGCACTCCCCGGGGATCGTCAATCGTGGAAATCGCACTAGGACCCCAAAATGGTGAGTAATAGTCCACGAAACGGACCAAAATTGGCCAAAATTGTGAGTGTTGATCACCGACACTTAAACACACCCCGGATTTCGTCAATCTTGGAAATCACTTCGGAGCCCCGAAACTGAGTAATAGTCCATGAAACGGGCCAAAATCGACAAAAACCATGAGTCTTGACGACCAACACGTAAGCACATCTTGGGGTTCGACAACCATGGAAATCGCTTTGGGACCCCATAATAGTGAGTAATAGTTCACAAAATGGGTCAGAATCAACAAAAACCATGAGTGCTGATGACCGACACGAAAACGCACCCCGGGGTTCATTAATAATGGAAATCACTCCAGGACCCCAAAACTGTGAGTAATAGTCCATGAAACGGGCCAGAATCGGCCAAAAAGTGCGAGTGTTGATGACCGACACGTAAGCGCACCTTGGGGTTCAACAACAATGTAAATCGCTTAGGGACCCCGAAACAGTGAGTAATAGTCCACGAAACGGGCCAGAATTGGCTAAAACTACTAGTGTTGATGACCGACATGTAAGCACTCCCCGGGGATCGTCAATCGTGGAAATCGCACTGGGACCCCAAAATGGTGAGTAATAGTCCACGAAACGGACCAGAATTGGCCAAAATTGTGAGTGTTGATGACCGACACTTAAACACACCCCGGATTTCGTCAATCCTGGAAATCACTTCGGAGCCCCGAAACTGAGTAATAGTCCATGAAACGGGCCAAAATCGGCCCAAACTATGAGTCTTGACGACCAACACGTAAGAACATCTTGGGGTTCGACAACCATGGAAATCGCTTTGGGACACCATAATAGTGAGTAATAGTTCACAAAATGGGTCAGAATCGACAAAAACCACGAGTGCTGATGACCGACATGAAAACGCACCCCGGGGTTCATTAATAATGGAAATCACTCCAGGACCCCAAAACTGTGAGTAATAGTCCATGAGACAAGCCAGAATCGGCCAAAAAGTGCGAGTGTTGATGACCGACACGTAAGCGCACCTTGGGGTTCAACAACAATGGAAATCACTTAGGGACCCCGAAACAGTGAGTAATAGTCCACGAAACGGGCCACAATTGGCTAAAACTACTAGTGTTGATGACCGACATGTAAGCACTCCCCGGGGATCGTCAATCGTGAGAAATCGCACTAGGACCCCAAAATGGTGAGTAATAGTCCACGAAACGGACCAGAATTGGCCAAAATTGTGAGTGTTGATGACCGACACTTAAACACACCCCGGATTTCGTCAATCCTGGAAATCACTTCGGAGCCCCGAAACTGAGTAATAGTCCATGAAACGGGCCAAAATCGGCCCAAACTATGAGTCTTGACGACCAACACGTAAGCACATCTTGGGGTTCGACAACCATGGAAATCGCTTTGGGACCCCATAATAGTGAGTAATAGTTCACAAAATGGGTCAGAATCGACAAAAACCACGAGTGCTGATGACCGACACGAAAACGCACCCCGGGGTTCATTAATAATGGAAATCACTCCAGGACCCCAAAACTGTTAGTAATAGTCCATGAAACGGGCCAGAATCGGCCAAAAAGTGCGAGTGTTGATGACTGACACGTAAGCGCACCTTGGGGTTCAACAACAATGGAAATCGCTTAGGGACCCCGAAACAGTGAGTAATAGTCCACGAAACGGGCCAGAATTGGCTAAAACTACTAGTGTTGATGACCGACATGTAAGCACTCCCCGGGGATCGTCAATCGTGGAAATCGCACTGGGACCCCAAAATGGTGAGTAATAGTCCACGAAACGGACCAGAATTGGCCAAAATTGTGAGTGTTGATGACCGACATCTAAACACACCCCCGGGGTTCGTTATTCGTCGAAATCACTTCGGGGCCCCAAAACTGAGTAATAGTCCAAGAAACGGGCTAGAATCGGACCAAACTATGAGTCTTGACGACCAACACGTAAGCACATCTTGGGGGTTTGACAACCAGGGAAATCGCTTTGGGACCCCAAAACGGTGAGTAATAGTCCACAAAACGGGTCAGAGTCGACAAAAATCGCGAGTGCTGATGACAGACACGAAAACGCACCCCGGGGTTCACTAATAGTGGAAATCACTCCGGGACCCCAAAACTGTGAGTAATAGTCCATGAAACGAGCCAGAATCGGCCAAAAAGTGCGAGTGTTGATGACCGACACGTAAGCGCACCTTGGGGTTCAACAACAATGGAAATCACTTAGGGACCCCGAAACAGTGAGTAATAGTCCACGAAACGGGCCACAATTGGCTAAAACTACTAGTGTTGATGACCGACATGTAAGCACTCCCCGGGGATCGTCAATCGTGAGAAATCGCACTAGGACCCCAAAATGGTGAGTAATAGTCCACGAAACGGACCAGAATTGGCCAAAATTGTGAGTGTTGATGACCGACACTTAAACACACCCCGGATTTCGTCAATCCTGGAAATCACTTCGGAGCCCCGAAACTGAGTAATAGTCCATGAAACGGGCCAAAATCGGCCCAAACTATGAGTCTTGACGACCAACACGTAAGCACATCTTGGGGTTCGACAACCATGGAAATCGCTTTGGGACCCCATAATAGTGAGTAATAGTTCACAAAATGGGTCAGAATCGACAAAAACCACGAGTGCTGATGACCGACACGAAAACGCACCCCGGGGTTCATTAATAATGGAAATCACTCCAGGACCCCAAAACTGTTAGTAATAGTCCATGAAACGGGCCAGAATCGGCCAAAAAGTGCGAGTGTTGATGACTGACACGTAAGCGCACCTTGGGGTTCAACAACAATGGAAATCGCTTAGGGACCCCGAAACAGTGAGTAATAGTCCACGAAACGGGCCAGAATTGGCTAAAACTACTAGTGTTGATGACCGACATGTAAGCACTCCCCGGGGATCGTCAATCGTGGAAATCGCACTGGGACCCCAAAATGGTGAGTAATAGTCCACGAAACGGACCAGAATTGGCCAAAATTGTGAGTGTTGATGACCGACATCTAGACACACCCCCGGGGTTCGTCATTCGTCGAAATCACTTCGGGGCCCCAAAACTGAGTAATAGTCCAAGAAACGGGCTAGAATCGGACCAAACTATGAGTCTTGACGACCAACACGTAAGCACATCTTGGGGGTTTGACAACCAGGGAAATCGCTTTGGGACCCCAAAACGGTGAGTAATAGTCCACAAAACGGGTCAGAGTCGACAAAAATCGCGAGTGCTGATGACAGACACGAAAACGCACCCCGGGGTTCACTAATAGTGGAAATCACTCCGGGACCCCAAAACTGTGAGTAATAGTCCATGAAACGAGCCAGAATCGGCCAAAAAGTGCGAGTGTTGATGACCGACACGTAAGCGCACCTTGGGGTTCAACAACAATGGAAATCACTTAGGGACCCCGAAACAGTGAGTAATAGTCCACGAAACGGGCCACAATTGGCTAAAACTACTAGTGTTGATGACCGACATGTAAGCACTCCCCGGGGATCGTCAATCGTGGAAATCGCACTAGGACTCCAAAATGGTGAGTAATAGTCCATGAAACGGACCAAAATTGGCCAAAATTGTGAGTGTTGATGACCGACACTTAAACACACCCCGGATTTCGTCAATCTTGGAAATCACTTCGGAGCCCCGAAACTGAGTAATAGTCCATGAAACGGGCCAAAATCGGCCCAAACTATGAGTCTTGACGACCAACACGTAAGCACATCTTGGGGTTCGACAACCATGGAAATCGCTTTGGGAACCCATAATAGTGAGTAATAGTTCACAAAATGGGTCAGAATCAACAAAAACCATGAGTGCTGATGACCGACACGAAAACGCACCCCGGGGTTCATTAATAATGGAAATCACTCCAGGACCCCAAAACTGTGAGTAATAGTCCATGAAACGGGCCAGAATCGGCCAAAAAGTGCGAGTGTTGATGACCGACACGTAAGCGCACCTTGGGGTTCAACAACAATGTAAATCGCTTAGGGACCCCGAAACAGTGAGTAATAGTCCACGAAACGGGCCAGAATTGGCTAAAACTACTAGTGTTGATGACCGACATGTAAGCACTCCCCGGGGATCGTCAATCGTGGAAATCGCACTGGGACCCCAAAATGGTGAGTAATAGTCCACGAAACGGACCAGAATTGGCCAAAATTGTGAGTGTTGATGACCGACACTTAAACACACCCCGGATTTCGTCAATCCTGGAAATCACTTCGGAGCCCCGAAACTGAGTAATAGTCCATGAAACGGGCCAAAATCGGCCCAAACTATGAGTCTTGACGACCAACACGTAAGAACATCTTGGGGTTCGACAACCATGGAAATCGCTTTGGGACACCATAATAGTGAGTAATAGTTCACAAAATGGGTCAGAATCGACAAAAACCACGAGTGCTGATGACCGACATGAAAACGCACCCCGGGGTTCATTAATAATGGAAATCACTCCAGGACCCCAAAACTGTGAGTAATAGTCCATGAGACAAGCCAGAATCGGCCAAAAAGTGCGAGTGTTGATGACCGACACGTAAGCGCACCTTGGGGTTCAACAACAATGGAAATCACTTAGGGACCCCGAAACAGTGAGTAATAGTCCACGAAACGGGCCACAATTGGCTAAAACTACTAGTGTTGATGACCGACATGTAAGCACTCCCCGGGGATCGTCAATCGTGAGAAATCGCACTAGGACCCCAAAATGGTGAGTAATAGTCCACGAAACGGACCAGAATTGGCCAAAATTGTGAGTGTTGATGACCGACACTTAAACACACCCCGGATTTCGTCAATCCTGGAAATCACTTCGGAGCCCCGAAACTGAGTAATAGTCCATGAAACGGGCCAAAATCGGCCCAAACTATGAGTCTTGACGACCAACACGTAAGCACATCTTGGGGTTCGACAACCATGGAAATCGCTTTGGGACCCCATAATAGTGAGTAATAGTTCACAAAATGGGTCAGAATCGACAAAAACCACGAGTGCTGATGACCGACACGAAAACGCACCCCGGGGTTCATTAATAATGGAAATCACTCCAGGACCCCAAAACTGTTAGTAATAGTCCATGAAACGGGCCAGAATCGGCCAAAAAGTGCGAGTGTTGACGATTGACACGTAAGCGCACCTTGGGGTTCAACAACAATGGAAATCGCTTAGGGACCCCGAAACAGTGAGTAATAGTCCACGAAACGGGCCAGAATTGGCTAAAACTACTAGTGTTGATGACCGACATGTAAGCACTCCCCGGGGATCATCAATCGTGGAAATCGCACTGGGACCCCAAAATGGTGAGTAATAGTCCATGAAATGGACCAGAATTGGCCAAAATTGTGAGTGTTGATGACCGACATGTAAACACACCCCCGGGGTTCGTCATTCGTGGAAATCACTTCGGGGCCCCAAAACTGAGTAATAGTCCAAGAAACGGGCCAGAATCGGACCAAACTATGAGTCTTGACGACCAACACGTAAGCACATCTTGGGGGTTTGACAACCAGGGAACTCGCTTTGGGACCCCAAAACGGTGAGTAATAGTCCACAAAACGGGTCAGAATCGACAAAAATCGCGAGTGCTGATGACAGACACGAAAACGCACCCCGGGGTTCACTAATAGTGGAAATCACTCCGGGACCCCAAAACTGTGAGTAATAGTCCATGAAACGAGCCAGAATCGGCCAAAAAGTGCGAGTGTTGATGACCGACACGTAAGCGCACCTTGGGGTTCAACAACAATGGAAATCACTTAGGGACCCCGAAACAGTGAGTAATAGTCCACGAAACGGGCCACAATTGGCTAAAACTACTAGTGTTGATGACCGACATGTAAGCACTCCCCGGGGATCGTCAATCGTGGAAATCGCACTAGGACTCCAAAATGGTGAGTAATAGTCCATGAAACGGACCAAAATTGGCCAAAATTGTGAGTGTTGATGACCGACACTTAAACACACCCCGGATTTCGTCAATCTTGGAAATCACTTCGGAGCCCCGAAACTGAGTAATAGTCCATGAAACGGGCCAAAATCGGCCCAAACTATGAGTCTTGACGACCAACACGTAAGCACATCTTGGGGTTCGACAACCATGGAAATCGCTTTGGGAACCCATAATAGTGAGTAATAGTTCACAAAATGGGTCAGAATCAACAAAAACCATGAGTGCTGATGACCGACACGAAAACGCACCCCGGGGTTCATTAATAATGGAAATCACTCCAGGACCCCAAAACTGTGAGTAATAGTCCATGAAACGGGCCAGAATCGGCCAAAAAGTGCGAGTGTTGATGACCGACACGTAAGCGCACCTTGGGGTTCAACAACAATGTAAATCGCTTAGGGACCCCGAAACAGTGAGTAATAGTCCACGAAACGGGCCAGAATTGGCTAAAACTACTAGTGTTGATGACCGACATGTAAGCACTCCCCGGGGATCGTCAATCGTGGAAATCGCACTGGGACCCCAAAATGGTGAGTAATAGTCCACGAAACGGACCAGAATTGGCCAAAATTGTGAGTGTTGATGACCGACACTTAAACACACCCCGGATTTCGTCAATCCTGGAAATCACTTCGGAGCCCCGAAACTGAGTAATAGTCCATGAAACGGGCCAAAATCGGCCCAAACTATGAGTCTTGACGACCAACACGTAAGCACATCTTGGGGTTCGACAACCATGGAAATCGCTTTGGGACCCCATAATAGTGAGTAATAGTTCACAAAATGGGTCAGAATCGACAAAAACCACGAGTGCTGATGGCCGACACGAAAACGCACCCCGGGGTTCATTAATAATGGAAATCACTCCAGGACCCCAAAACTGTGAGTAATAGTCCATGAAACGGGCCAGAATCGGCCAAAAAGTGCGAGTGTTGATGACTGACACGTAAGCGCACCTTGGGGTTCAACAACAATGGAAATCGCTTAGGGACCCCGAAACAGTGAGTAATAGTCCACGAAACGGGCCAGAATTGGCTAAAACTACTAGTGTTGATGACCGACATGTAAGCACTCCCCGGGGATCGTCAATCGTGGAAATCGCACTGGGACCCCAAAATGGTGAGTAATAGTCCACGAAACGGACCAGAATTGGCCAAAATTGTGAGTGTTGATGACCGACATCTAAACACACCCCCGGGGTTCGTCATTCGTGGAAATCACTTCGGGGCCCCAAAACTGAGTAATAGTCCAAGAAACGGGCCAGAATCGGACCAAACTATGAGTCTTGACGACCAACACGTAAGCACATCTTGGGGGTTTGACAACCAGGGAAATCGCTTTGGGACCCCAAAACGGTGAGTAATAGTCCACAAAACGGGTCAGAGTCGACAAAAATCGCGAGTGCTGATGACAGACACGAAAACGCACCCCGGGGTTCACTAATAGTGGAAATCACTCCGGGACCCCAAAACTGTGAGTAATAGTCCATGAAACGAGCCAGAATCGGCCAAAAAGTGCGAGTGTTGATGACCGACACGTAAGCGCACCTTGGGGTTCAACAACAATGGAAATCACTTAGGGACCCCGAAACAGTGAGTAATAGTCCACGAAACGGGCCACAATTGGCTAAAACTACTAGTGTTGATGACCGACATGTAAGCACTCCCCGGGGATCGTCAATCGTGAGAAATCGCACTAGGACCCCAAAATGGTGAGTAATAGTCCACGAAACGGACCAGAATTGGCCAAAATTGTGAGTGTTGATGACCGACACTTAAACACACCCCGGATTTCGTCAATCCTGGAAATCACTTCGGAGCCCCGAAACTGAGTAATAGTCCATGAAACGGGCCAAAATCGGCCCAAACTATGAGTCTTGACGACCAACACGTAAGCACATCTTGGGGTTCGACAACCATGGAAATCGCTTTGGGACCCCATAATAGTGAGTAATAGTTCACAAAATGGGTCAGAATCGACAAAAACCACGAGTGCTGATGACCGACACGAAAACGCACCCCGGGGTTCATTAATAATGGAAATCACTCCAGGACCACAAAACTGTGAGTAATAGTCCATGAAACGGGCCAGAGTCGGCAAAAAAGTGCGAGTGTTGATGACCGACACGTAAGCGCACCTTGGGGTTCAACAACAATGTAAATCGCTTAGGGACCCCGAAACAGTGAGTAATAGTCCACGAAACGGGCCAGAATTGGCTAAAACTACTAGTGTTGATGACCGACATGTAAGCACTCCCCGGGGATCGTCAATCATGGAAATCGCACTGGGACCCCAAAATGGTGAGTAATAGTCCACGAAACGGACCAGAATTGGCCAAAATTGTGAGTGTTGATGACCGACACTTAAACACACCCCGGATTTCGTCAATCCTGGAAATCACTTCGGAGCCCCGAAACTGAGTAATAGTCCATGAAACGGGCCAAAATCGGCCCAAACTATGAGTCTTGACGACCAACACGTAAGAACATCTTGGGGTTCGACAACCATGGAAATCGCTTTGGGACCCCATAATAGTGAGTAATAGTTCACAAAATGGGTCTGAATCGACAAAAACCACGAGTGCTGATGACCGACATGAAAACGCACCCCGGGGTTCATTAATAATGGAAATCACTCCAGGACCCCAAAACTGTGAGTAATAGTCCATGAGACGAGCCTGAATCGGCCAAAAAGTGCGAGTGTTGATGACCGACACGTAAGCGCACCTTGGGGTTCAACAACAATGGAAATCACTTAGGGACCCCGAAACAATGAGTAATAGTCCACGAAATGGGCCAGAATTGGCTAAAACTACGAGTGTTGATGACCGACATGTAAGCGCTCCCCGGGGATCATCAATCGTAGAAATCGCACTGGGTCCCCAAAATGGTGAGTAATAGTCCATGAAATGGACCAGAATTGGCCAAAATTGTGAGTGTTGATGACCGACATGTAAACACACCCCCGGGGTTCGTCATTCGTGGAAATCACTTCGGGGCCCCAAAACTGAGTAATAGTCCAAGAAACGGGCCAGAATCGGACCAAACTATGAGTCTTGACGACCAACACGTAAGCACATCTTGGCGGCTTGACAACCAGGGAACTCGCTTTGGGACCCCAAAACGGTGAGTAATAGTCCACAAAACGGGCCAGAATCGACAAAAATCGCGAGTGCTGATGACAGACACGAAAACGCACCCCGGGGATCACTAATAGTGGAAATCACTCCGGGACCCCAAAACTGTGAGTAATAGTCCATGAAACGAGCCAGAATCGGCCAAAAAGTGCGAGTGTTGATGACCGACACGTAAGCGCACCTTGGGGTTCAACAACAATGGAAATCACTTAGGGACCCCGAAACAGTGAGTAATAGTCCACGAAACGGGCCACAATTGGCTAAAACTACTAGTGTTGATGACCGACATGTAAGCACTCCCCGGGGATCGTCAATCGTGGAAATCGCACTAGGACTCCAAAATGGTGAGTAATAGTCCATGAAACGGACCAAAATTGGCCAAAATTGTGAGTGTTGATGACCGACACTTAAACACACCCCGGATTTCGTCAATCTTGGAAATCACTTCGGAGCCCCGAAACTGAGTAATAGTCCATGAAACGGGCCAAAATCGGCCCAAACTATGAGTCTTGACGACCAACACGTAAGCACATCTTGGGGTTCGACAACCATGGAAATCGCTTTGGGAACCCATAATAGTGAGTAATAGTTCACAAAATGGGTCAGAATCAACAAAAACCATGAGTGCTGATGACCGACACGAAAACGCACCCCGGGGTTCATTAATAATGGAAATCACTCCAGGACCCCAAAACTGTGAGTAATAGTCCATGAAACGGGCCAGAATCGGCCAAAAAGTGCGAGTGTTGATGACCGACACGTAAGCGCACCTTGGGGTTCAACAACAATGTAAATCGCTTAGGGACCCCGAAACAGTGAGTAATAGTCCACGAAACGGGCCAGAATTGGCTAAAACTACTAGTGTTGATGACCGACATGTAAGCACTCCCCGGGGATCGTCAATCGTGGAAATCGCACTGGGACCCCAAAATGGTGAGTAATAGTCCACGAAACGGACCAGAATTGGCCAAAATTGTGAGTGTTGATGACCGACACTTAAACACACCCCGGATTTCGTCAATCCTGGAAATCACTTCGGAGCCCCGAAACTGAGTAATAGTCCATGAAACGGGCC
>NW_021263351.1:0-2493 GCF_002162155.2 Triticum dicoccoides
TTGGACTTGTAGTTTGACTCGGATTCTGCTGCAGCATCAGATTGTTTCGTCCACAACTCAACGCTCCGGACGAATTTGAAGGTGATTCCAATTGGGTTGGAAAGTGCACGAAATCTAGTTTCCAACAAAAAAAGAATCACCCAATTCGGAGTCCGTATGAAAAACTTGTGTGCGTTTTGAGTCAGGTGTGTCTGTGCAGTCCGAATCTGAATCCAGAACGTGAGAGACTTGGACTCTATCTTCTCTTGGGCCAAAAGTGACGTGAGAGAACTTTTTGAACAGCAAATAAACATCTCTTTCTTCCTTATCTTCATATGTGGATTGTACAAATGTCCCATACACCTGCACTTAGACAAAACACAAAAGTGTGTGAAGTATTTTTGTTCTGGATAACATAAATAGATTATTGAATAGTTTGCACTAGAAATCACCTGACAAATATGCATATATGCAATATTTTTGGTCATATCCAAGGTAGTCATGTCCTCATCATCATATATATTTGCAATATTCAGATTGCTTTATCATATTCTTGCTCGTTCTTCGATTGCTTGCAGGAATAGACCTTCGTGGTCAGGCTGACCGTGCTTCCGGCATCGTTAGTAACCTCAGGAGATTGGTTTAGCGATTGCTAAGGCGCAACGTCGTGCACGTTTGTAGTCGGATCGTCAAAGTCGTCTCCACCAAATCGATAGTTATCATCTCATCGAAAGATCGGGACCCTCGTCTCTATCAAGTGGTATCAGTTTTCAGGTTGCTCGGTGAGAATTTCCAGTTTTCCTAGATTAGATTTATTTTCTTACCTATTGTCCAAGAAAAAGCCACAAAAAAGAGTTAGATCTATTCATCCTAGGTCCAAGCCAATCTGAGCCTTTGCAATTTTCTTTTCATTGTTTGCATTATTGAATTATCGGTTGCATCGCCGTGTCGAGTTGCTGGTCTTAGTGTCTAGTTCCTTTAGAGTTTCGAGTTCTGTTCACATTAGTCACGCAGCCGCTGCATCATTATCCCATCCGCTGTCCACCATCCCATCCACCAATTTCCACCACGTGCTACGCACTATTTATTGTCATAATCATAGTTGAGGTCACTCACATCTTCGCCTGATCGAATCTGCATCTTATCTAGTTTGTCTTGGGAAGAGGGAGAAAAAGAAGATAAAGAAAAAAAAGAGAGAAAAAAGGAAAGAAAAAAAAGAAAAAGAGGGAGAAGAAAAAGAAAAAAGGCGTGAGAAAAAAAAAGAGAGAAGAAAAAAAAATTGGATCTATCTAGAATCAATCTCGTACCTGAATTCGGATTGGAATCTGTTTTGCGCACTGTTCAGTAAAACAGGTGTATCTTCCTCATACGTAGTCAGTTTTGGCTCCGTGAGTACTCAAATTGAAGATAGTGACGAGCCGCATCTAAATAGTTGCAGAAGCTTATTCAATATTTGACACCTCAAAATCGGCTTCTAAATAGGTCTTTTTGCCCTCCGAAGTTTGTGAACACAACTTGTTCCAATTTTTCAGGCCAGTTTTAGAATTCTTTGACTCCTCATATCAACTCGGAATTGAGTGATTCTTTTTGCATTGGAAAGCTTGAGTTAGTAGCATTCTTTGAAAGAATTTATCAGAAAATTGTCTCAAACTTTTCAAGAGGAAAGTTGGAGAGAGAGTTGTTGTATATCCTGCTTGGCAGTTGTTTTTCATCATTATCTTCACTGCCATTGTGATCTTCACTTATATCTTGCTGTCAAGAGCTACTTAGTATCCTTCATTGATGCTAGTTGTGCTACGCCGTGACCTCATTAGTGTTCTAGGCTCGCGTCTCTAGTCCGGTCTAGTCTAGGACCAGCACAGTACCGTCGTTGAGCGTTTATTCAACATTGCATCTTTGAATTGATTATTGCTAATCTTTTGCTACCATATATAGCCAACCCAGCTCCACATATTTCTACACCGTGTATACGTACGCTCCCCTGGCAATCGCTTTACTCAATATTCGGAGTTACTTGACACCGCTGGTTGCCGATCACCGCCTGCTGCATGGTAAGAACTTGTAAAACATTGATATTTTCTTTACTGTGAGCGTTTTACCACCACATCCTAGTAGTTATAGGAACATTATTTTTGGGTTTTGTTTCTTGTTCTACTAATCATGACAGGATCCAGAGTCAATTCATGGGCTTTGTCGATCGCGGGAGACGTGCCACCACCTTTGCAAATACCACAACCGTCACGAGAGGTGCACAAACATCCAAATACACATGATCAGGTTAATGTATCTATACCACCATTTAATGGCCGTTTTAAACCTGCTTTATATATTGAATGGGAGTTCGACATAAAAAATATATTTGCTTCCCATAATTTCAATGAACATAAAAAGGTTAAGGTTGCGGTTGGTTCTTTCACTGGTTATGCTTTGGTTTGGTGGAGTGAATATTGTCGGTTACACCCTGATTATATACCTACTACTTGGGATGATTTGAAACTTGCCATGCGACATACT
>NW_021263352.1:0-1029 GCF_002162155.2 Triticum dicoccoides
CTACGGTTTCACCAAGATCCATCTATGAGTTCATCTAAGCAACGAGTCAAGGGAGAGAGTTTGCATCTACATACCACTTGTAGATCGCGTGCGGAAGCTTGCAAGGTGATGATGTAGTCGTACTCGACGTGATCCAAATCACCGATGACCAGCGCCGAACGGACGGCACCTCCGCGTTCAACACACGTACGGGACGGGAGACGTCTCCTCCTTCTTGATCCAGCAAGGGGGAAGGAGAGGTTGATGAAGATCCAGCAGCACGACGGCGTGGTGGTGGATGCAGGGCGTCACAGCAGCAGGGCTTCGCCGAGACTACGAGGGAGAGACGTAACGGGGGGAGATGGAGGCGCCAGGGGCTGGTGTGTGAAGTCCCTCCTCTCCCCCACTATATATAGGGGTGCCAGGGGGGCGCCGGCCCTAGTAGATGAGATCTACTAGGGGGGGCAGCGGCCTAGGGGAGGTTTCCCTCCCCCCCAAGGCACCTAGGGGTGCCTTCCACCACTAGGACTCCTCCTAGGGGGAAACCCTAGGCGCATGGGCCTATAGGGGCTGGTGCCCTTGGCCCATGATGGCCAAGGCGCACCCCCTATAGCCCATGTGGCCCCCCGGGACAGGTGGCCCCACCCGGTGGACCCCCGGGACCCTTCCGGTGGTCCCGGTACAATACCGATAACCCCGAAACTTGTCCCGATGCCCGAAATAGCACTTCCTATATATAATTCTTTACCTCCGGACCATTCCGGAACTCCTCGTGACGTCCGGGATCTCATCCGGGACTCCGAACAACATTCGGGTTTCTGCATATACATATCTTCATAACCCTAGCGTCACCGAACCTTAAGTGTGTAGACCCTACGGGTTCGGGAGACATGCAGACATGACCGAGACGCTCTCAGTCAATAACCATCAGCGGGATCTGGATACCCATGATGGCTCCCACATGCTCCTCGATGTTGTCATCGGATGAACCACTATGTCGAGGATTCGATCAAACCCTGTATGCAATTCCCTTTGTCAATCGGTACGTTA
>NW_021263353.1:0-14442 GCF_002162155.2 Triticum dicoccoides
GATCTGCTACATTCAGGTCCGTATGTACTTTACAAATATCTATGTCTCCATCTTGAACATTTTCACGAATGGAGTTGAAGCGACGCTTGATGTGCCTTGTCTTCTTGTGAAACCTGGGCTCCTTGGCAAGTGCAATAGCTCCAGTGTTGTCACAGAAGAGCTTGATTGGCCCCGACGCATTGGGTATGACTCCTAGGTCGGTGATGAACTCCTTCACCCAAATTGCTTCATGTGTTGCCTCCGAGGCTGCCATGTACTCCGCTTCACATGTAGATCCCGCCACGACGCTCTTCTTGCAACTGCACCAGCTTACTACCCCACCATTCAAAATATACACGTATCCGGTTTGTGGCTTAGATTCATCCAGATCTGTGTCGAAGCTAGCATCGACGTAACCCTTTACGACGAGCTCTTCGTCACCTCCATAGATGAGAAACATTTCCTTAGTCCTTTTCAGGTACTTCAGGATATTCTTGACCGCTGTCCAGTGTTCCTTTCCGGGATTACTTTGGTACCTACCTACCAAACTTACGGCAAGGTTTACATCAGGTCTGGTACACAGCATGGCATACATAATAGAACCTATGGCTGAGGCATAGGGGATGACACTCATCTCTTCTATATCTTCTGCCGTGGTCGGACATTGAGCTGAGCTCAATTTCACACCTTGCAACACAGGCAAGAACCCCTTCTTAGACTGGTCCATATTTAACTTCTTCAATATCTTATCAAGGTATGTGCTTTGTGAAAGACCTATGAGGCGTCTTGATCTATCTCTGTAGATCTTGATGCCTAATATATAAGCAGCTTGTCCAAGGTCCTTCATTGAAAAACTCTTATTCAAGTAGGCCTTAATGCTGTCCAAAAGCTCTATATCATTTCCCATCAAAAGTATGTCATCTACATATAATATGAGAAATGCTACAGAGCTCCCACTCACTTTCTTGTAAACGCAGGCTTCTCCATAAGTCTGTGTAAACCCAAACGCTTTGATCATCTCATCAAAGCGAATGTTCCAACTCCGAGATGCCTGCACCAGCCCATAAATCGAGCGTTGGAGCTTGCACACCTTGTTAGCATTCTTAGGATCGACAAAACCTTCCGGCTGCATCATCTACAATTCTTCCTTAAGGAAACCATTAAGGAATGCCGTTTTGACGTCCATTTGCCATATCTCATAATCGTAGAATGCGGCAATTGCTAACATGATTCGGACGGACTTTAGCTTCGCTACCGGTGAGAAAGTCTCATCGTAGTCAACCCCTTCAACTTGTCGATAACCCTTAGCGACAAGCCGAGCTTTATAGATGGTCACATTACCATCCGCGTCTGTCTTCTAAAGATCCATTTATTTTCTATGGCTCGCTGCTCTACGGGTAAGTCAGTCAAAGTCCATACTTCGTTTTCATACATGGATCCTATCTCGGATTTCATGGCTTCCAACCATTTGTCGGAATCCGGGCCCGCCATCGCTTCTTCATAGTTCGAAGGTTCACCGTTGTCTAACGACATGATTTCTAAGACAGGGTTGCCGTACCACTCTGGTGCGGAACGTGTCCTTGTGGACCTACGAATTTCAGTAGGAGCTTGATCAGAAGTATCTTGATCATCATCATTAACTTCCTCTCTAGTCGGTGCAGGCACCTCAGGAACATTTTCTTGAGTTGCGCCTTTTTCCGGTTCAAGAGGTAATACTTCATCAAGTTCTACTTTCCTCCCACTTACTTCTTTCGAGAGAAACTCTTTCTCTAGAAAGGATCCGTTTCTTGGCAACAAAGATCTTGCCTTCGAATCTGAGGTAGAAGGTATACCCAATAGTTTCTTCAGGGTATCCTATGAAGACGCATTTTTCCGACTTGGGTTCGAGCTTTTCAGGTTGAAGTTTCTTGACATAAGCATCGCATCCCCAAACTTTTAGAAATGACAGCTTAGGTTTCTTCCCAAACCATAATTCGTACGGTGTCATCTCAACGGATTTCAACGGAGCCCTATTTAAAGTGAATGCGGCAGTCTCTAAAGCATAGCCCCAAAAAGATAGCGGTAAATCGGTAAGAGACATCATAGATCGCACCATATCTAATAGAGTGCGATTACGACGTTCGGACACACCATTACGCTGAGGTGTTCCAGGCGGCGTGAGTTGTGAAACTATTCCACATTTTCTTAAGTGTGTGCCAAATTCGTGACTCAAGTATTCTCCTCCACGATCTGATCGCAGGAACTTGATTTTCTTGTCACGTTGATTTTCAACCTCACTCTGAAATTCCTTGAACTTTTCAAAGGTCTCAGACTTGTGTTTCATTAAATAGACATACCCATATCTACTCAAGTCATCAGTGAGTGTGAGAACATAACGATAGCCACCGCGAGCCTCAACACTCATTGGACCGCACACATCAGTATGTATGATTTCCAATAAGTTGGTTGCTCGCTCCATTGTTCCTGAGAACGGAGTCTTGGTCATTTTACCCATGAGGCATGGTTCGCACGTGTCAAATGATTCATAATCAAGAGACTCTAAAAGTCCATCTGCATGGAGCTTCTTCATGCGTTTGACACCTATGTGACCAAGGCGGCAGTGCCACAAGTATGTGGGACTATCATTATCAACCTTACATCTTCTGGTACTCACACTATGAATATGTGTAGCATTACGCTCGAGATTCATTAAGAATAAACCATTCACCATCGGAGCATGACCATAAAACACATCTCTCATATAAATAGAACAACCATTATTCTCGGATTTAAATGAGTAGCCATCTCATATCAAACGAGATCCTGATACAATGTTCATGCTCAAACTTGGCACTAAATAACAATTATTGAGGTTCAAAACTAATCCCGTAGGTAAAAGAAGAGGCAGTGTGCCGACGGCGATCACATCGACCTTGGAACCATTCCCGACGCGCATCGTCACCTCATCCTTCGCCAGTCTCCGCTTATCCCGCAACTCCTGTTTTGAGTTACAAATGTGAGCAACCGCACCGGTATCAAATACCCAGGAGCTACTACGAGTACTGGTAAGGTACACATCAATTACATGTATATCACATATACCTTTAGTGTTGCCGTCCTTCTTATCCGCTAAGTATTTGGGGCAGTTCCACTTCCAGTGACCACTTCCCTTGCAATAAAAGCACTTAGTCTCGGACTTGGGTCCATTCTTTGGCTTCTTCCCGGCAGCTTGTTTGCCAGGCGCAGCAACTCCCTTGCCGTCCTTCTTGAAGGTTTTCTTACCCTTGCCTTTCTTGAACTTAGTGGTTTTATTCACCATCAACACTTGATGTTCCTTTTTGACTTCTACCTCTGCTGATTTCAGCATTGCAAATACTTCAGGAATGGTCTTTTCCATCCCCTGCATATTGAAGTTCATCACAAAGCTCTTGTAGCTCGGTTGAAGCGACTGAAGGATTCTGCCAATGACCACGTCATCCGGGAGATTAACTCCCAGCTGAGTCAAGCGGTTATGTAACCTAGACATAGTGAGTATGTGCTCACTGACAGAACTGTTTTCCTCCATCTTACAGCTGAAGAATTTGTCGGATACTTCATATCTCTCGACCTGGGCATGAGCTTGAAAAACCATTTTCAGCTCTTCGAACATCTCATATGCTCCGTGTCTCTCAAAACGCTTTTGGAGCCCTGGTTCTAAGCTGTAAAGCATGCCGCACTGAACGAGGGAGTAATCATCGGTACGTGTCTGCCAAGCGTTCATAACGTCTTGTTCTACAGGGAGAACAGGTGCGTCACCTAGCGGTGCTTGTAGGACATAATCTTTCTTGGCAGCTATGAGGATGATCCTCAGGTTCCGGACCCAGTCCGTGTAGTTGCTGCCATCGTCTTTCAGCTTGGTTTTCTCTAGCAACGCGTTGAAGTTGAGGACTACGTTGGCCATTTGATCTACAAGACATATTGTAAATATTTTAGACTAAGTTCATGATAATTAATTTCATCTTATTTACTACCGTCGTTCTAAGTAAACAAGATGCAAAAACATGATAAACATCACATGCAATGAAATAATAATAGTGACATGATATGGCCAATATCACATAGCTCCTTTGATCTCCATCTTGGGGCTCCATGATCATCTTGTCACCGGCATGACACCATGATCTCCATAATCATGATCTCCATCATCGTGTCTCCATGAAGTTGCTCGCCAACTATTACTTCTACTACTATGGCTAACACGTTTAGCAATAAAGTAAAGTAATTTACATGGTGTTTCTCAATGACACGCAGGTCATACAAAAAATAAAGACAACTCCTATGGCTCCTGCCAGTTGTCATACTCATCGACATGCAAGTCGTGATTCCTATTACAATAGCATGAACATCTCCTACATCAAATATATATCATTCATCATTCATCACAACTTTGGCCATATCATATCACAAAGCACTTGCTGCAAAAACAAGTTAGACGTCCTCTAATTGTTGTTGCAAGTTTTACGTGGCTACAAGAGGGTTCTAGCAAGAACGTTTTCTTACCTACGTGAAAGCCACAACGTGATATGTCAACTTCTATTTACCCTTCATAAGGACCCTTTTCATCGAATCCGCTCCAACTAAAGTGGGAGAGACAGACACCCGCCAGCCACCTTATGCAACTAGTGCATGTCAGTCGGTGGAACCGGTCTCACGTAAGCGTACGTGTAAGGTTGGTCCGGGCCGCTTCATCCCACAATACCGTTGAAGCAAGATAAGACTAGTAGCGGCAAGAAAGTTGACAACATGAACGCCCACAACAAATTGTGTTCTACTCGTGCATAGAGAACTACACATAGACCTAGCTCATGATGCCACTGTTGGGGAACGTTGCAGAAAACAAAAATTTTCCTACGGTTTCACCAAGATCCATCTATGAGTTCATCTAGCAACGAGTGATCGGATTGCATCTACATACCTTTGTAGATCACGCGCGGAAGCGTTCAAAGAACGGGGATGAGGAAGTCGTACTCGACGTGATCCAAATCACCGGAGATCCTAGCGCCGAACGGATGGCACCTCCGTGTTCAACACACGTACGGTCAGCGTGACGTCTCCTTCTTCTTGATCCAGCAAGGGGCAAGGAGAAGTTGAGGAAGATGGCTCCAGCAGAAGCACGACGGCGTGGTGGTCATGGATCTGCAGTACTCCGGCAGGGCTTCGCCAAGCTCTATGGAGGAGGAGGATGTGTTGGAGAGGGAGAGGGAGGCACCAAAGGCAAAGGTGAGAGGTCCTCCATCCCCCCCACTATATATAGGGGGGCCTAAGGGGGGGCGCCGGCCCTAGGAGATGCAATCTCCTAGGGGGGGCGGCGGCCAAGGGGTGGGCGGCTTGCCCCCCAAGCAAGGGGGCGCCCCCCTTTAGGGTTTCCCCGCACCCTACGCGCATGGGCCCTAGGGGAAGTGGCGCCCCAGCCCGATTTGGGCTGGATCCCTTCCCACTTCAGCCCATGGGGCCCTCCGGGATAGGTGGCCCCACCCAGTGGACCCCCGGGACCCTTCCGGTGGTCCCGGTACAATACCGGTGACCCCGAAACTTGTCCCGATGGCCGAAATAGCACTTCCTATATATAATTCTTTACCTCCGGACCATTCTGGAACTCCTCGTAACATCCGGGATCTCATCCGGGACTCCGAAAAACATTCTAGTTACTGCATATACATATCCCTACAACCCTAGCGTCACCGAACCTTAAGTGTGTAGACCCTACGGGTTCGGGAGACATGTAGACATAACCGAGATTGCTCTCCGGTCAATAACCAACAGCGGTATCTGGATACCCATGTTAGCTCCCACATGCTCCTCGATGATCTCATCGGATGAACCACGATGTCAAGGATTCAAGCAACCCCGTATACAATTCCCTTCGTCAATCGGTATGTTACTTGCCCGAGATTCGATCGTCGGTATCCTAATACCTCGTTCAATCTCGTTACCGGCAAGTCACTTTACTCGTACCGTAATGCATGATCCCGTGACCAGACACTTGGTCACTTTGAGCTCATAATGATGATGCATTACCGAGTGGGCCCAGTGATACCTCTCCGTCATACGGAGTGACAAATCCCAGTCTTGATCCGTGCCAACCCAACAGACACTTTCGAAGATACCCGTAGTATACCTTTATCGTCACCCAGTTATGTTGTGACGTTTGGTATACCCAAAGCACTCCTACGTTATCCGGGAGTTACACGATCTCATGGTCTAAGGAAAGGATACTTGACATTGGAAAACTCTAGCAAACGAACTATACGATCTTGTGCTATGTTTAGGATTGGGTCTTGTCCATCACATCATTCTCCTAATGATGTGATCTCGTTATGAATGACATCCAATTTCCATAGTCAGGAAACCATGACTATCTGTTGATCAACGAGCTAGTCAACTAGAGGCTTACTAGGGACATGTTGGTGTCTAAGTATTCACACATGTATTACGATTTCCGGATAACACAATTAAAGCATGAATAAAAGACAATTATCATGAACAAGGAAATATAATAATAATCCTTTTATTATTGCCTCTAGGGCATATTTCCAACAGAAACACTCCCATTTACATCCCTGGACATCAGCTTCTCTCTCTCCCTCAACCTCCCTCTTCACTCCAGTGGCTCCCCAGGGCATCCAAGGCCATAGCCCACTTCTTTACTCCCCCCTAGAGCTACAAGACACCTTTGCCGCACCCATTTTGCATAGAAAATGGCCATGACGGCCATTTGGGCGCTCTGGAGCGTGCTACAGTGCGCTCCCACACTGTAGCCGCCCCCTGCCAAGCACCTTCGGCCACCTCGGCTCTCCCCCTCACGCCAGCCGATGCTCCTCGACGTCCGCAGCACGACACGCCTCTGTCCCCCTCCTCTTTCTCCCTCTTCTCGCCCCAGCTCGCACACGCGACGACCGCCCGAGCGCACCAGTAAGCATGCTCACAAGTGCGGTGCCTCTAGCCCCTCCCGCTCCCTCTCTCTTCTTTCCCTCGCTCTGGACCGAACCCACGAGCACACCAGACATGCCCACGCAGCCCCCGTAACCCACAGCAACAGCAACGACCTCGCCGGCGCACGGGTCTACGGTGAGCCGTGGCTCGCCTACTTAAAGGCCTCCCCGAGCCTCTCCCTCACCACCACTCGCTCCTAACCACTCCAAATCGGCCCCCTGTGCCCTCAGCTCTCCTCCAGGAGCACCCAATCTCGAGATCGAGCTCGAGCTCCGCCGCTTCGGGTTGACATCGATCTTGGGGTACATGCTCTCTCCGCCTCTTCTATCTCTCGATCTGGAACTGCCACACCTCCCTAACCATTTACCCTTTGTTTCCCCTCTCTATTGTATCCGAAATTGACCGGGGCAAGCACCTCCCAAAGCTCTGCCGCCAGCTTCCTCGTCGCAGGAGAACCCCTGCACCCCGGCGACCAACTCCACCTCCACCCGAACGGGGACTCCGTCCTGAGCATGTCGGTGCCCTCAGATCCCCTCGCCATTGACCACATCGGCGCCGGTGAGCTCGCCGCCCTCTCTGGCCCGAGGTTGACAACGACAGCTATGGGGCCATCCGTCAGCCTCACATCCTGTCGTGTGGGTCCCACACGTCAGGTTTAAAACACACATGCGCGTGCACCGGTTTGCTGCGTTGGCTGGAGGCGTATTTCCGAAATACGCCTTCAAGAGGTAGCAAGAAGGATTTCTGGCGCCGTTGCCGGGGAGATCTACGTCAAGTCAAGCCATACCATGTACCCATCATAAACTCTTCTCCCTTGCATTACATTATTCGCCATTCGCCTCTCGTTTTCCTCTCCCCCCACTTCTAAAATGATTTTCAAAAACCTTTGCCTTTTCTTCGCCCCTCTTCCGTTCATCTCTTTTCTCTTTCTTCTTGTGTACTTGTGTGTTGGATTGATTGCTTGTCAGGATGGCTCATGATAATACTAAAGTGTGTGACTTTTCCAACACCAACAACAATGATTTTATTAGCACTTCGATTGCTCCTACTACTAATTCTGAATCTTGTGAAACTAATGCCGCTTTGCTGAATCTTGTTATGAAAGATCAATTTTCTGGCCCTCCTAGTGAAGATGCCGCATCCCATCTAAACAATTTCATTGATTTGTGCGATATGCAAAAGAAGAAAAATGTGGATAATGATATTGTTAAACAGAAGCTATTTCCATTTACGCTAGAGATCGTGCTAAAACTTGGTTCTCATCTTTACCTAAAAATATTATTGATTTATGGAATAAGTGTAAAGATGCTTTTATCTCTAAGTATTTTCCTCCCGCTAAGATCATCTCCCTTAGGAATGATATTATGAATTTTAAGCAACTTGATCATGAGCATGTTGCACAAGCTTGGGAAAGGATGAAATTAATGATACGTAATTTCCCTACACATAGTTTGAATTTGTGGATGATTATACAATTTTTTATGCTGGATTGAATTTTGCTTCTAGAAATCTTTTATATTCGGCTGCGGGAGGCACTTTTACGGAAATCACTTTAGGAGAAGTTACTAAACTCCTAGATAATATTATGGTTAATTATTATCAATGGCACACCGAAAGATCCACTAGTAAAAAGGTTCATGCGATTGAAGAGATTAATGTTTTGAGTGGAAAGATGGATGAACTTATGAAATTATTTGCTAATAAAAGTGTTTCTTTTGATCCTAATGATATGCCTTTGCCCACTTTGGTTGAGAATAATAATGAATTTATTGATGTGAATTTTGTTGGTAGGAACAATTTTGGTAACAACGCGTATAGAGGCTATTTTAATTCTAGGCCGTTTCCTAGTAATTCTTGTAATAATTATGGTAATTCCTACTACAACTCTTATGGAAATTTTAATAATATGCCCTCTGATTTTGAGAATAGTGTTAAATAATTTATGAGTTTGCAAAAGAATTTCAATGCTTTGATTGAAGAAAAATTGCTTAAGATTGATGAATTGGCTAGGAACGTGGATATAATTTCTCTTGATGTTGATTCTTTGAAACTTAGATCTATTCCACCTAAGCATGATATCAATGAGTCTCTCAAGGCCATGAGAATTTCCATTGATGAGTGCAAAGAAAGAACCGCTAAGATGCATGCTAAAAAAGTTTGGTTTGTAAAAGCACGTCCTTCTAGTTTTCATGATAATAATGATGAAGATCTAAAAGTGATTGATGTGACTCCTATTAAATCTTTGTTTTCCAATATGAATCTTGATAAAGATGGGACTGGAGATGAGTCAACTTTAGTTAAAAGGCGTCCCAATGATTCAGAGTTTTAGATCTAGAAGCAAAAATTGATAAAAGTGGGATTGAAGAAGTCAAAACTTTAAATAGCAATGAACCCACTATTTTGGATTTTAAGGAATTTAATTATGATAATTGTTCTTTAATAGATTGTATTTCTGTGTTGCAATCTGCGTGAAATTCTCCTCATGCTTATAATCAAAACAAAGCTTTTACTAAACATATCATTGATGCTATGATGCAATCTTTTGAAGAAAAGTTTGAATTAGAAGTTTCTATCCCTAGAAAACTTTATGATGAGTGGGAACCTACTATTAAGATTAAAATTAAAGATTATGAATGCTATGTTTTGTGTGATTTGGGTGCTAGTGTTTCCATGATTCCAAAAACTTTGTGTGATGTGCTAGGTTTCCATGAATTTGATGATTGTTCTTTAAATTTGCAAATAGGAATAATGTGCCTGTAGATTTCATTGTTCTTGATATAGATTGCAATCCTACATGTCCTATTATTGTTGGTAGACCTTTCCTTAGAACGACTGGTGCAATTATTAACATGAAAGAAGGAAACATTAGATTCCAATTTCTGTTAAGGAAGGATATGTAACACTTTCGTAGGAAGAAAATTAAATCGCCTTATGAATCCATTATGATAGCCAGTTATGGATTGCATACCAAAGATGACAATACCTAGATCTATTCGTGTTTTTATGCCTAGCTAGGGGCGTTAAACGATAGCGCTTGTTGGGAGGGAACCCAATTTTATTTTTTTATTTAATTTTTGCTCATGTTTAGTAATAAATCATCTATCTACCCTCTGGTTAGATGTGGTTTTAAGTTTTAATTAGTGTTTGTGCCAAGTAGAACCTTTGGGAAGACTTGGCTGAACTCAATGCGATCTTGTTGTAAAAAACAAAAACTTTTGCGCTCACGAGAATAGCTGTCATTTTTTTATAGAAGAGTGCTCTTAGGTTGATTATTTTTGAATAAGATTAATAGACAAATTCCTCATGTCCACCAATTTATTTAGAATTTTTGGAGTTACAGAAGTATTCGAGAGTTACATATTACTACAGACTGTTCTGTTATTGACATATTCTGTTTTTCGCGTGTTATTTGCTTATTTTGATGAATCTATGAGTAGTATCGGGGGGGGGGGTGTATGAACCATATAGAAGTTGGAATACAGTATATTTTAAACTAATGTAAATATACTAATGGAGCTCATGAGATATTCTGTTGAAGTTTTGTGTTCTGAAGTTTTCAAGTTTTGGGTAAGGATTTGATGGACTTTGGAATAAGGAGTGGCAAGAGCCTAAGATTGGGGATGCCCAAGGCACCCCAAGGTACAATTCAAGGACAACAAAAGTCCTACGCTTGGGGATGCCCCGGAAGGCATCCCCTCTTTCGTCTTCGTCTATCAGTAACTTTACTTGAGGCTATATTTTTATTCACCACATGATATGTGTTTTGCTTGGAGCCTCTTGTATGATTTGAGTCTCTGCTTTTTAGTTTACCAGAATCATCCTTGCTGTACACTACTTTTGAGAGAGACATGCATGAATCGTGATTTGTTACAATACTCTATGTGGTTCACTTATATCTTTTGAGCTAGACAATATTGCTCTAGTGCTTCACTTATATCTTTTTAGAGCACGATGGTGGTTTTATTTTATAGAAATTGATGAGCTCTCATGCCTCACTTATATTATTTTGAGAGTATTTTAGAACAGCATGGTAATTTTATTAGGTTATAAATTAGTCCTAATATGATGGGCATCCAAGATGGGTATAATAAGAACTTTCATATGAAGAGCATTGAATATTATGAGAAGTTTGATTCTTTATGATTGTTTTGAGATATGAAGATGGTGATATTAGAGTCATTCTAATAGGGTAGTTGTGAATTTGAGAGATACTTGTGTTAAAGTTTGTGATACTCGTAGCATGCACGTATGGTGAACTGTTATGTGATGAAGTTGGAGCATGATTTATTTATTGATTGTCTTCCTTATGAGTGGAGGTCGAGATTGCGCGATGGTTAACCCCTACCAACCATTCCCCTAGGAGCATGCATGTAGTACTTTGTTTTGATGACTTGTAGATTTTTGCAATAAGTATGTGAGTTCTTTATGACTAATGTCGAGTCCATGGATTATACGTACTCTCACCCTTCCACCATTGCTAGCCTCTCTTGTGTCGCGCAACTTTCGCCGTTACCATACACCCACCATATACCTTCCTCAAGACAGCCACCATACCTACCTATTATGGCATTTCCATAGCCATTCAGAGATATATTGCCATGCAACTTTCCACCGTTCCGTTTATTATGGCACGCTCCATCATTGTCATATTGCTTTGCATGATCATGTAGTTGACATCATATTTGTGGCAAAGCCACCGTTCATAATTCTTTCATACATGTCACTCTTGAATCATTGCACATCCCGGTACACCGCTGGAGGCATTCACATAGAGTCATATTTTATTCTAAGTATCGAGTTGTAATTCTTGAGTTGTAAGTAAATAAAAGTGTGATGATCTTCATTATTAGAGCATTGTCCCATGTGAGGAAAGGATGATGGAGACTATGATTCCCCCACAAGTCGGGCTGAGACTCTGGACGAAAAATAAAATAAAAAAAGAGGCCATAAAAGAAAGAGAAGGCCCAAACAAAAAAAAAAGAGAAAAAGAGAGAAGGGGCAATGTTACTATCCATTTTCCACACTTGTGCTTCAAAGTAGCACCATGATCTTCATGATAGAGAGTCTCCTATGTTGTCACTTTGATATACTAGTGGGAATTTTCATTATAGAACTTGGCTTGTATATTCCAATGATGGGCTTCCTCAAAATGCCCTAGGTCTTCGTGAGAAAGCAAGTTGGATGCACACCCACTTAGTTTCTTTTTGAGCTTTCATACACTTATAGGTCTAGTGCATCCGTTGCATGACAATCCCTACTCACTCACATTGATATCTATTGATGGGCATCTCCATAGGCCGTTGATACGCCTAGTTGATTTGAGACTATCTTCCTCCTTTTTGTCTTCTCCACAACCACCATTCTATTCCACCTATAGTGCTATGTCCATGGCTCACGCTCATGTATTGCATGAAGATTGAAAAAGTTTGAAAATACTAAAGTATGAAACAATTGCTTGGTTGAAACCGGGGTTGTGCATGATTTAAATATTTTGTGTGATGAAAATAGAGCATTGCTTGACTATATGATTCTGTAGGGATAGCTTTCTTTAGCCATGTTATTTTGAGAAGACATGATTGCTTTGTTAGTATGCTTGAAGTATTATTGTTTTTATGTCAATATTAAACTTTCTTCTTGAATCTTTTGGATCTGAACATTCATGCCACAATAAAGAAAATTACATTGATAAATATGTTAGGTAGCATTCCACATCAAAAATTCTGTTTTTATCATTTACCTACTTGAGGACGAGCTAGAAGTAAGCTTGGGGATGCTTGATACGTCTCCAACGTATCTATAATTTTTGATTGTTCCATGCTATTATATTATCTGTTTTGGAAGTTTAATGGGCTTTAATATGCTATTTTATATTTTTTGGGACTAACCTATTAACCGAGGGCCCACTTCTAGTTTTTGTTTTTTTGCCTATTTTAGAGTTTTGCAGAAAAGGAATACCAAACGGAGTCCAAATGGAATGAAACCTTCGCGATGATCTTTCTTGGACCGAAAGCAAACTAGATGACTTGGAGATGAAGTCGGAGCGCAACGAGGAAGCCATGAGGCAGGAGGGCGCGCCCAGGGGGTAGGCGCGCCCCCACCCTCGTGGGCCCTGAGGGAGTCCAGGATTAGGGGGTATCCGGACAGCCGGACTATATACTTTAGCCGGACTGTTGGACCGTGAAGATACAAGACTCAAGACTTCGTCCTGTGTACGGATGGGACTCTCCTTTGCGTGGAAGACAAGCTTGGCGATCCGGATATTATATTTCGTTCTTTGTAACCGACTCCATGTAAACCCTAACCCTCTCCGGTGTCTATATAAATCGAAGGGTTTAGTCCTTAGAGACAGAATCATAATCAACATAGGCTAGCTTCTAGGGTTTAGCCTCTACGATCTCGTGGTAGATCAACTCTTGTAACACTCATATCATCAATATCAATCAAGAAGGAAGTAGGGTTTTACCTTCATCAAGAGGGCCCGAACCTGGGTAAACATTGTGTCCCCTGCCTCCTGTTACCATTAGCCTAAGACGCACAAATCGGGACCCCCTACCCGAGATCCGCCGGTTTTGACACCGACATTGGTGCTTTCATTGAGAGTTCGTCTGTGTCGTCGCTGCGAGGCTGGATGGCTCCTTTAATCATCAACAACATGGTCCAGGGTGAGGCCTTACTCCCTGGACAGATCTTTGTGTTCGGCGGCTTCGCAATGCGGGCCAATTCGCTTGGCTGTCTGGAGCAGATCGACAGCTACGCCCCTGGCCACCAGGTCAGGTTCGGAAACTTGAACTACACGGCCGATATCCGCGGAGACTTGATCTTCAACGGATTCGGGCCTGCGCCAGGAGTGCCGTGCAGTCACGATGAGCACGGCTTAGACCTGCTGTCGGACAATGCTCGGGATATCGCCCCTGCAGGAGCCCCGGACCTAAATCCGAAGCAGATTGTGTCACCCGAGGACGGGT
The DNA here is from genome assembly GCF_002162155.2 of Triticum dicoccoides. Lineage (NCBI taxonomy): Eukaryota > Viridiplantae > Streptophyta > Magnoliopsida > Poales > Poaceae > Triticum > Triticum dicoccoides. Next base: position 13,896 of record NW_021263353.1, read on the forward strand.
GGATGGACCCCGCCCCAGAGGCCGCCTACTCATCGGCGGTAGAGCCGAACACAGACTTCACCCCCAAGGAAGCCTGTGACACCGGACCCCCGGACTCATATCTAGTTGTAGGTTCCAGTCCGCGCACCTCCGAGTCCGCCGAATCTGGTTGGGCTCCGGTAATGGAGTTCACCGCTACGGATATCTTCCAGCACTCGCCCTTTGGTGACATGCTGAACTCGTTAAAATCTCTCTCTTTGTCATGAGACTCTTTGCCGAACTATGTCCGGCTCGAGTGAGAAGCAGGCAACGGAGGAATTCGTTGCCCACCTACCACCCACTTCATTGCCACTGTCGATGATTTAACCGACATGCTTGGCTTCGACTCCGAAGACATCGACGGTATGGATGACGATGCAGGAGAAGAACTGGAACCACCGCCCACGGGGCGGTGGACAGCCACCTCCTCATATGATATATATATATATATATATATATATATATATATATATATATATATATATATATATATATATATATATATATATATATATATATATATATATAT
>NW_021263354.1:0-4168 GCF_002162155.2 Triticum dicoccoides
TGTTGCTGACCGACACGTAAACACAACCCGGGGTCATTTCGGGACCCCCATAACTAAGTAATAGTCCAAGAAACGGGCCAGAATCGACCCAAACTGTGATTGTTGATGACCTACACTTAAGCGCACCGTGGGGTTCAACAACCATGGAAATCGCTTTGGGGCCCCAAAATGGTGAGTAACAGTCCACGACACGGGTCAGAATCGACAAAAACCGCGAGTGTTGATAACCAACCCGTAAGCGCACCCAGGGGTTCGTTAATCATGGAAATCACTCCGGGGACCCAAAAAAGTGAGTAATAGTCCACGAAACGGGCCAGAATCGGCCAAAACTGTGAGTGTTGATGACCGACACGTAAACGCACGCCGGGGTTCGTTAATCGTGGAAATCACTCCGAGACCCCAAAATAGTGAGTAATAGTATACAAAAAAGGCAAGAATCGGACAAAAGTGTAAGTGCTGATGACCGAAACGTAAACGCACCCCGCGGTTCGTTAATCGTTGAAATCACTTCGATACCCCAAAACAGTGCGTAATACTCCACGAAACGGGCCAGAATCGGCCAAAACTCCGAGTGTTGATGAGCGACACATAAATGCACCCCGGAGTTCGTCAATCATGGAAATCACACCGAGACCCAAAAACAGAGTAATAGTCCAAGAAACGGGCCAGAATTGGCCAAAACTGTGAGTGTTGATGACCGACACATAAATGCACCCCGTGGTTCGTTAATCGTGGAAATCAGTCCGGGGGCCCAAAAAAGTGAGTAATAGTCCATGATACGGGCCAGAATCAGCCAAAACTATGAGTTTTGATGACCGACACGTAAGCGTGCCTTGGGGTTCAACAACTATGGAAATCACTTCGGGACCTGAAAACGGTGTGTAATAGTCCACAAAACACGTTAGAATTGGCGAAAATTGTGAGTGCTGCTGACAGACACGTAAACACAACCCGGGGTTCGTAAATCGTGGAAATCATTTCGGGACCCCGATAACTAAGTAATAGTCCAAGAAACAGGCCAGAATCGGCCCAAACTGTGATTGTTGATGACCTACACTTAAGCGCACCTTGGGGTTCAACAACCATGGAAATCGCTTTGGGGCCCCAAAATGGTGAGTAACAGTCCACGACACGGGTCAGAATCGACAAAAACCGCGAGTGTTGATAACCAACCCGTAAGCGCACCCAGGGGTTCGTTAATCGTGGAAATCACTCCGGGGACCCAAAAAAGTGAGTAATAGTCCACGAAACGGGCCAGAATCGGCCAAAACTGTGAGTGTTGATGACCGACACGTAAACGCACGCCGGGGTTCGTTAATCGTGGAAATCACTCCGAGACCCCAAAACAGTGAGTAATAGTATAAAAAAAAGGCAAGAATCGGACAAAAGTGTAAGTGTTGATGACCGAAACGTAAACGCACCCCGCGGTTCGTGAATCGTTGAAATCACTTCGATACCCCAAAACAGTGCGTAATACTCCACAAAACGGGCCAGAATCGGCCAAAACTGCGAGTGTTGATGAGCGACACATAAATGCACCCCGGTGTTCGTCAATCATGGAAATCACGCCGAGACCCAAAATCAGAGTAATAGTCCAAGAAACGGGCCAGAATCGGCCAAAACTGTGAGTGTGGATGACCGACACGTAAATGCACCCCGTGGTTCGTTAATCGTGGAAATCACTCCGGGGGCCCAAAAAAGAGAGTAATAGTCCATGATACGGGCCAGAATCAGCCAAAACTATGAGTATTGATGACCGACACGTAAGCGCGCCTTGGGGTTCAACAACTCTGGAAATCACTTCGGGACCTGAAAACAGTGAGTAATAGTCCACAAAACACATTAGAATTCGCCAAAATTGTGAGTGTTGCTGACCGACACGTAAACACAACCCGGGGTCATTTCGGGACCCCCATAACTAAGTAATAGTCCAAGAAACGGGCCAGAATCGGCCCAAACTGTGATTGTTGATGACCTACACTTAAGCGCACCTTGGGGTTCAACAACCATGGAAATCGCTTTGGGGCCCCAAAACGGTGAGTAACAGTCCACGACACGGGTCAGAATCGACAAAAACCGCGAGTGTTGATAACCAACCCGTAAGCGCACCCAGGGGTTCGTTAATCATGGAAATCACTCCGGGGACCCAAAAAAGTGAGTAATAGTCCACGAAACGGGCCAGAATCGGCCAAAACTGTGAGTGTTGATGACCGACACGTAAACGCACGCCGGGGTTCGTTAATCGTGGAAATCACTCCGAGACCCCAAAATAGTGAGTAATAGTATACAAAAAAGGCAAGAATCGGACAAAAGTGTAAGTGTTGATGAACGAAACGTAAACGCACCCCGCGGTTCGTTAATCGTTGAAATCACTTCGATACCCCAAAACAGTGCGTAATACTCCACGAAACGGGCCAGAATCGGCCAAAACTCCGAGTGTTGATGAGCGACACATAAATGCACCCCGGAGTTCGTCAATCATGGAAATCACACCGAGACCCAAAAACAGAGTAATAGTCCAAGAAACGGGCCAGAATTGGCCAAAACTGTGAGTGTTGATGACCGACACGTAAATGCACCCCGTGGTTCGTTAATCGTGGAAATCACTCCGGGGGCCCAAAAAAGAGAGTAATAGTCCATGATACGGGCCAGAATCAGCCAAAACTATGAGTATTGATGACCGACACGTAAGCGCGCCTTGGGGTTCAACAACTATGGAAATCACTTCGGGACCTGAAAACAGTGAGTAATAGTCCACAGAACACGTTAGAATTGGCCAAAATTGTGAGTGTTGCTGACTGACACGTAAACACAACCCGGGGTCATTTCGGGACCCCCATAACTAAGTAATAGTCCAAGAAACGGGCCAGAATCGACCCAAACTGTGATTGTTGATGACCTACACTTAAGCGCACCGTGGGGTTCAACAACCATGGAAATCGCTTTGGGGCCTCAAAACGGTGAGTAACAGTCCACGACACGGGTCAGAATCGACAAAAACCGCGAGTGTTGATAACCAACCCGTAAGCGCACCCAGGGGTTCGTTAATCATGGAAATCACTCCGGGGACCCAAAAATGTGAGTAATAGTCCACGAAACGGGCCAGAATCGGCCAAAACTGTGAGTGTTGATGACCGACACGTAAACGCACGCCGGCGTTCGTTAATCGTGGAAATCACTCCGAGACCCCAAAATAGTGATTAATAGTATACAAAAAAGGCAAGAATCGGACAAAAGTGTAAGTGTTGATGACCGAAACGTAAACGCACCCAGCGGTTCGTTAATCGTTGAAATCACTTCGATACCCCAAAACAGTGCGTAATACTCCACGAAACGGGCCAGAATCGGCCAAAACTCCGAGTGTTGATGAGCGACACATAAATGCACCCCGGAGTTCGTCAATCATGGAAATCACACCGAGACCCAAAAACAGAGTAATAGTCCAAGAAACGGGCCAGAATTGGCCAAAACTGTGAGTGTTGATGACCGACACGTAAATGCACCCCGTGGTTCGTTAATCGTGGAAATCACTCCGGGGGCCCAAAAAAGTGAGTAATAGTCCATGATACGGGCCAGAATCAGCCAAAACTATGAGTATTGATGACCGACACGTAAGCGCGCCTTGGGGTTCAACAACTATGGAAATCACTTCGGGACCTGAAAACAGTGAGTATAGTCCACAGAACACGTTAGAATTGGCCAAAATTGTGAGTGTTGCTGACCGACACGTAAACACAACCCGGGGTCATTTCGGGACCCCCATAACTAAGTAATAGTCCAAGAAACGGGCCAGAATCGACCCAAACTGTGATTGTTGATGACCTACACTTAAGCGCACCGTGGGGTTCAACAACCATGGAAATCGCTTTGGGGCCCCAAAATGGTGAGTAACAGTCCACGACACGGGTCAGAATCGACAAAAACCGCGAGTGTTGATAACCAACCCGTAAGCGCACCCAGGGGTTCGTTAATCATGGAAATCACTCCGGGGACCCAAAAAAGTGAGTAATAGTCCACGAAACGGGCCAGAATCGGCCAAAACTGTGAGTGTTGATGACCGACACGTAAACGCACGCCGGGGTTCGTTAATCGTGGAAATCACTCCGAGACCCCAAAATAGTGAGTAATAGTATACAAAAAAGGCAAGAATCGGACAAAAGTGTAAGTG
>NW_021263354.1:5647-7081 GCF_002162155.2 Triticum dicoccoides
ACCCCGATAACTAAGTAATAGTCCAAGAAACAGGCCAGAATCGGCCCAAACTGTGATTGTTGATGACCTACACTTAAGCGCACCTTGGGGTTCAACAACCATGGAAATCGCTTTGGGGCCCCAAAATGGTGAGTAACAGTCCACGACACGGGTCAGAATCGACAAAAACCGCGAGTGTTGATAACCAACCCGTAAGCGCACCCAGGGGTTCGTTAATCGTGGAAATCACTCCGGGGACCCAAAAAAGTGAGTAATAGTCCACGAAACGGGCCAGAATCGGCCAAAACTGTGAGTGTTGATGACCGACACGTAAACGCACGCCGGGGTTCGTTAATCGTGGAAATCACTCCGGGACCCCAAAACAGTGAGTAATAGTATACAAAAAAGGCAAGAATCGGACAAAAGTGTAAGTGTTGATGCCCGAAACGTAAACGCACCCCGCGGTTCGTTAATCATTGAAATCACTTCGATACCCCAAAACAGTGCGTAATACTCCACGAAACGGGCCAGAATCAGCCAAAACTGCGAGTGTTGATGAGTGACACATAAATGCACTCCGGTGTTCATCAATCATGGAAATCACACCGAGACCAAAAAACAGAGTAATAGTCCAAGAAACGGGCCAGAATTGGCCAAAACTGTGAGTGTTGATGACTGACACGTAAATGCACCCCGTGGTTCGTTAATCGTGGAAATCACTCCGGGGGCCCAAAAAAGAGAGTAATAGTCCATGATACGGGCCAGAATCAGCCAAAACTATGAGTATTGATGACCGACACGTAAGCGCGCCTTGGGGTTCAACAACTATGGAAATCACTTCGGGACCTGAAAACAGTGAGTAATAGTCCACAAAACACGTTAGAATTGGCCAAAATTGTGAGTGTTGCTGACCGACATGTAAACACAACCCGGGGTAATTTCGGGACCCCCATAACTAAGTAATAGTCCAAGAAACGGGCCAGAATCGACCCAAACTGTGATTGTTCATGACCTACACTTAAGCGCACCGTGGGGTTCAACAACCATGGAAATCGCTTTGGGGCCCCAAAACGGTGAGTAACAGTCCACGACACGGGTCAGAATCGACAAAAACCGCGAGTGTTGATAACCAACCCGTAAGCGCACCCAGGGGTTCGTTAATCGTGGAAATCACTCCGGGGACCCAAAAAAGTGAGTAATAGTCCACGAAACGGGCCAGAATCGGCCAAAACTGTGAGTGTTGATGACCGACACGTAAACGCACGCCGGGGTTCGTTAATCGTGGAAATCACTCCGAGACCCCAAAATAGTGAGTAATAGTATACAAAAAAGGCAAGAATCGGACAAAAGTGTAAGTGTTGATGACCGAAACGTAAACGCACCCCGCGGTTCATTAATCGTTGAAATCACTTCGATACCCCAAAACAGTGCGTAATACTCCACGAAACGGGCCAG
>NW_021263355.1:0-1244 GCF_002162155.2 Triticum dicoccoides
AATACCCTGGTGCTACTAGGAGTACTAGTAAAGTACACATTAACATAATGTATATCCAATATACTTCTATCGACCTTGCCAGCCTTCTCATCTACCAAGTATCTAGGGTAATTCCGCTCTAGTGACTGTTCCCCTTATTACAGAAGCACTTAGTCTCGGGTTTGGGTTCAATCTCGGGTTTCTTCATTGGTGCAGCAGCTGATTTGCCGTTTCATGAAGTATCCCTTTTTGCCCTTGCCCTTCTTGAAACTAGTGGTTTCATCAACCATCAACAATTGATGCTCCTTCTTGATTTCTACTTTCGTGATGTCAAACAACGCGAATACCTCAAGGATCATCATCTCTATCCTTGATATGTTATAGTTCATCACGAAGCTCTAGCAGCTTGGTGGCAATGACTTTGGGGAAACATCACTATCTCATCTGGAGGATCAACTCCCACTCGATTCAAGTGATTGTTGCACTCAGACAATCTGAGCACAAGCTCAACGATTGAGCTTTTCTCCCTTAGTTTGTAGGCTACGAAAATTGTCGGAGGTCTCATACCTCTTGACGTGGGCACGAGCTTGAAATCCCAATTTCAGCCCTCGAAACATCTCATATGTTCCGCGACGTTTCGAAAACGTCTTTGGTGCCTCTACTTAAACCATTTAACTGAACTATCACGTAGTTATCAAAACGTGTATGTTCGATGTTCGAAACATCCACAAACGACGTTTGGGGTTCAGCACACTGAGCAGTGCATTAAGGACATAAGCTTTCTACTGATCGCATAAACGCTACTATCAACTTTCAACTATATTTTCTCTAGGAACATATCTAAACAGTAGAACTAAAGCGCGAGCTACGACATAATTTGCAAAAGGTCTTTTGACTATGTTCAGGATAATTAAGTTCATCTTATGAACTCCCACTCAGATAGACATCCCTCTAGTCATCTAAGTGATTACATGATCCGAGTCAAACTAGGCCGTGTCCGATCATCACGTGAGACGGACTAGTCATCATCGGTGAACATCTTCATGTTGATCGTATCTTCTATACGACTCATGCTCGACCTTTCGGTCTCCGTGTTCCGAGGCCATGTCTGTACATGCTAGGCTCGTCAAGTTAACCCTAAGTGTTTTCGCTGTGTAAAACTGTCTTACACCCGTTGTATGTGAACGTAAGAATCTATCACACCCGATCATCACGTGGTGCTTCGAAACGACGAACTGTAGCAACGGTGCACAGTTAGGGGAGAA
>NW_021263356.1:0-955 GCF_002162155.2 Triticum dicoccoides
CCTCATATTGAATTTGCTTATAATCGTTCATTGCATTCTACTACTAAGATGTGCCCTTTTGAAGTTGTGTATGGTTTCCTACCTCGTGCACCTATTGATTTGTTGCCTCTTCCATCTTCGGAGAAGGTTAATTTTGATGCTAAACAACGTGCTGAATTGATTTTAAAAATGCATGAGTTAACTAAGGAAAACATTGAGCGCATGAATGCTAAATATAAACTTGCTGGAGATAAGGGTAGAAAACATGTTGTGTTTGCACCTGGAGATCTTGTTTGGTTACATTTGCGTAAGGATAGATTTCCTGATTTGCGCAAATCAAAGTTAATGCCACGTGATGATGGTCCCTTTAAGGTGTTAGAGAAAATAAATGATAATGCATATAAACTTGAGCTGCCTGCAGATTTTGGGGTTAGTCCCACTTTTAACATTGCAGATTTGAAGCCTTATGTGGGTGAGGAAAATGAACTTCCGTCGAGGACGACTTCATTTCAAGAAGGGGAGGATGATGAGGACATCAATACAATTGTTACACCCACAGCCCCTGCTGTTATACATACTGGACCAATTACTAGAGCTCGTGCACGCCAACTAAATTACCAGGTACTTTCGTTTCTTGGTAATGATTCTAATGTTCATGAGAATATGATGCTGCCTAAATTGGATACATTTGTTTTGCTTACAAATGAAGGGCCTAGATTGGAGAAGGATGAACATTGGAGCAAGAACAAGCATGGAGATGATGGCATGCGCAAGGGGAACAAGAACGGAGTTACAAGTGATGATTTCAGGACTTTGAAGCCACCATAATGGGTGCATGAAGCCTTGGACGAAATATACAAGATGCCACTTCATAAATTTCGTCCCGAGGCTATTTTAGGTGCTGCGTCACCTTATTATTGGGCCAGGCCCATGTAATTTCGAAATACATAAGTATAGGCTATTTTTAGAGTCCGTA
>NW_021263357.1:0-1377 GCF_002162155.2 Triticum dicoccoides
TTTTGCCGGAATGTTGATTCATTTCCGTTTCGGCGAGAATTTTGGCATTAAGCATTCTTTTTGGTCCTATTTTTAGGGAAAGTCATGCCAAATTTTTTCTTGGTTCTAAAATATCGTTTTGCTCTACCCTGCAGGCGACCATGGTCCGCACGATGACCGAAGGCATCGTGAATAGGTTTTTGAGGTCCGCGAAGGCCGAGATGCTTCAAAAGAACGAGACGGAGATAAGATGTCCGTGTCGAAGATGCAAGCTGAATAGCCTTATTGCGGACCCGGATTCCGGGCAGGTGCGGGACCACCTGCTCTTGCGTGGTTTCATGGATGGCTATCGGTGGCAAGGTGATGAAGATGACTACGAAGTCGTCCATGGGGGCCGGGCAAGAAATGAGGAAGGGCAGCAAGACAACCACCGCGGCTCGGGGGGGCGAGAAGACGAAGAATCCCCAGGAGATGATCACGATGGTGATGCTGTACATAGTCATCATGTAGAAGATGCAGGACATGATGATGATGCCGGTGGAGCAGACGACGCTGGACCATCGATGGGCTGGGTGCAGGACCCTCATATTCAAGAGCTGCTTCTCAAGCAGACGGATAACGCAAGAGCTGCCGCCCGAGAGAAAGCCAAGATGGATCAACTTGAGTTAGACACGGTTACTCCATTGTATGAAGGATGCAGGCCCGAGGATACCCGCCTGAAAGTAACGCTCATGGCTCTGGAGATGAAGGTAAAACACAAAATGACCGACGCATGCTTCGACGAGAACATGTCATTCTGGCACGAACGTCTTCCCAAGGGGAACAAGTGCACGACCAGTTTGGAGGAGGCGAAGAAAATCATGTGTCCTCTGGATTTACCGCACGTGAAATACCATGTGTGCATGAACAATTGCATCATTTATCGGGACGAGCACGCGGAGTCTACAATATGTCCGGTGTGCGGTGTCACTCGATACAAGAAGAGGAAGAAAGCTCCTCGAAAAGTGGTGTGGTACTTTCCGATCACTCCTCGTCTGCAGCGGTATTTCGCGGACCCTAAGGTAGCAAAGCTCCTGCGTTGGCACGCGGATAGGGAGGAGAAGAAGCGAGAAGATGACGCAAATGATCTGGAGATAGATAAAAAAGACAAGATGCTGAGTCACCCTAAGGATGCGAGCCAGTGGCAAGCGTTGAACTTCGAATACCCAGAATTTGGGAACGATCCAAGGAACATCATGCTGGGCGCGAGCACCGATGGAGTCAATCCGTTTGGCAGCCAGAGAAGCACACATAGCACCTGGCCTGTGTTCGTGTGGATGTACAACCTTCCCCCCTGGTTGTGCATGAAGAGGAAGTACATTCACATGAGTATGCTAATTGAAGGGCCGAAACAACCAG
>NW_021263358.1:0-1017 GCF_002162155.2 Triticum dicoccoides
GCTTACATTTTCCATGCTAGAGGTGTTATTCTCACGATGGGTGTTTATTCACTTGTCATTGCACAAGAGTAGGGCCAAGGTTTTAGCGATGCCCTGTCCCCAAATGCAAAAATGAATTTACTTTATGTTGTCAAATAATAAATTCCTTGGAAAGTGTTGGTATGGAGGGCACCCGTGGATACGACTAGCCATGGAAAGTGAAATTTATGGTGGAAAAAGGAATAAACTTTATTTTCTATTTTGGAACCGCCTATGATATATCTAGCATGGAAAGTGTTGGGATGCTCCAAGTCGTTTTTGTTGGTGGGATGGATACACCTCCCAAAATGTTTTTCTCTCCATTTTTTCGCTTTGAGCTCTGGCACCTCTACAAATCCCTACTTCCCTCCGCGAAGGGCCTTTCTTTTACTTTATGCATTATTTTATTTTTTTAAATTGAGTCTCCATCCTCTCTTATAAAAGCACAAACTAGCGGACAATATGATCGTACTTAAGTATTGGGTGTAGCTAATATTCGAGTGTGTTTCATGAATGGATCAATGTTTGAGCATGATGGGCTAGGGATAAGTTGTTTTAGCATTGATATTTTGAAAGACATGGTTGCTTGTTGATATGCTTGAGTATCTAAATTATTATGTCAAAACTAGACTATTTCTTTGAATAACATAAAAGTCCAAATGTCCATGCTATGAAGAAAAGAATATGATATGACATGATAAACATCACTCCACATCAAAAATTCTGTTTTATCACTTACCTACTCGAGGACGAGCAGGAGTTAAGCTTGGGGATGCTGATACGTCTCAAACGTATTTATAATTTTTGATTATTCCATGTTGTTTCATTATCAATCTTGGATGTTTTATAATCAGTATATAGTCATTTTATATCATTTTTTGGTTGACATAGTGCCATGTGCCAGTTTTTGTTTTCTACATGGTTTTTACATCGCAGGAAATCAACATCAGACCTTCGGGTCCGTAGTTAGTAGCTAGATGGCTTCCTCTCTCTCTCTCT
>NW_021263359.1:0-1195 GCF_002162155.2 Triticum dicoccoides
AGCCGTATAGTCCAGTAGGCGCCCTCTGGCAATATTGATGAGATATGATCCCTACAAGAACATGGCAGCTATTGAGAATGGGAGTCCTGCTGTCAGGTGCATATTTCACGGTTTTCCAAAAATCAAAAACAGATCCTATATGTAGATTGCAAAATAATATATGCACTCTGTAAGTTTTTGTCTTGAAATATGTCCATTTATGTGTGTGCAAGGAGAGAAATACTAAAATATCAACTCTATGCCACGAACCTTAGTTCATGATGGATAATACCGCCAGCCCGGTACGGCTAGGTTGATAGTGGAGGACAGGTTCGAAGATAAGGCTGATTATTTCTTGTTTCATTAATACTCCCTCCGTCCGGAAATACTTGTCATCAAAATGGTTAAAAGGAGATGTATCTAGACATATTTTAGACATATTCTAAGAGGGTCTTCTTTACATAGAGCCAAACAATAAAAAACAGGATATCTTATTTCTGCTGGCCTAAAGGCCAGGTTACAAAATATCTTCCTAATTTAAATAGTTAAAACATCCCATAATTTGTGCCGATTGGGGTCGGTTATGCCTGTCACATGTGTTTCTGCAGCAAGTTTTTTTTCCGTTACCAGTTTTCTTTTTTGGAATGGGCCGAAAGAACCGAATTCCGATAAATCTCGGAAATCTCAGAATTATTCCGTCTGAACGCATTCAAACAAATTCTGAGTTTAAATTTTTTGCGTCACAATATGTAATTTTAACCTGGCACACACCCATACTCTCACGTATTCCACTGGTCACCTCACACATGCCTTTCTCCGTGTGGGGTGTGGGTTCTAACCCTCGCTGCTGCACTATTTTGCTATGCACCATTTACAGCTGAAGAAGCTGCAAACATTGCTGGGACAATAGGGGAATCCCCAAGACCTCCAAGGGTGTAAGTTATGGACCTCACCACCACATGAGGCAGCGAGTTGTGATAACATATGCATACAGAGCCTATTTGACAGTCTTAGCATTTGAATTAATTTTTTTTTCAAAAAAGTCGAACAGTTGCACTGTTTCTTGGGGGTCAGCGAAAGTTCTGGTCGGTTACCACTCGGAAAAAACCTTGATCTGCAGTGGTGCACACACACGGTACCCATTTTGCGGGGAACATACGACGCTTTTCTTTTGCGGGGAACACACGAGGCTATATGTATGCATTTCTTTATAGAC
>NW_021263360.1:0-1077 GCF_002162155.2 Triticum dicoccoides
CCGTACCAATCCAGAGGAGACGAAGGAGATTATGCGTCAAGTACAAGAGCTTCTCGACAAAGGTTATATACGCGAATCCCTTAGTCCTTGTGCTGTTCCTATTATTCTAGTGCCGAAAAAGGATGGTACATCACGTATGTGTGTTGATTGTAGAGGCATTAATAATATTACTATTCGTTATCGTCATCCTATTCCTAGGCTAGATGATATGCTTGATGAATTGAGTGGCTCTACAATATTCTCCAAAGTTGATTTGCGTAGTGGCTACCATCAAATTCGTATGAAATTGGGAGATGAATGGAAAACAGCATTTAAAACTAAGTTTGGATTATATGAGTGGTTAGTCATGCCTTTTGGGTTAACTAATGCACCTAGTACTTTCATGAGATTAATGAACGAAGTTTTACGTGCTTTCATTGGACGATTTGTGGTAGTTTACTTTGATAACATATTGATTTATAGCAGATCTTTGGAAGAACATTTGGAACATTTACGTGCTGTTTTTATTGCTCTACGTGATGCACGTTTGTTTGGTAACCTTGGGAAGTGCACCTTTTGCACCGACCGAGTATCTTTTCTTGGCTATGTTGTTACTCCACAGGGAATTGAAGTTGATAAAGCCAAGATTGAAGCTATTGAGAGTTGGCCGCAGCCCAAAACGGTCACACACGTGAGGAGTTTTCTTGGCCTCGCTGGATTCTATAGGCGTTTTGTGAGAGATTTCAGCACCATTGTTGCACCTCTCAATGAGCTTACAAAGAAAGATGTGCCTTTTCTTTGGGGTACCGCACAGGAAGAAGCCTTCTCCGTATTGAAAGATAAGTTGACACATGCTCCTTTACTCCAACTTCCTGATTTTAATAAGACTTTTGAGCTTGAATGTGATGCTAGTGGAATTGGATTAGGAGGTGTGTTATTACAAGATGGCAAACCCGTTGCATACTTTTCTGAAAAATTGAGTGGGCCTAGTCTGAATTATTCTACTTATGATAAAGAATTATATGCTCTTGTTCGGACTTTAGAAACATGGCAACATTATTTATGGCCCAAAGAATTTGTTATACATTCTGATCATGA
>NW_021263361.1:0-1159 GCF_002162155.2 Triticum dicoccoides
GTGATCACTTGGGAGGTGATCACGGGTATATACTATACATACATACATACATACTATACAGATGGTGACTAAAGTCGGGTCAGCTCATTGAGTACCCGCAAGTGATTCTGACGAGGGGGCTGAAAGGACAGGTGGCTCCATCCCGGTAGAGGTGGGCCTGGGTTCCCGACGGCCCTCGACTGTTACTTTGTGGCGGAGCGACAGGGCAGGTTGAGACCACCTAGGAGACAGGTGGGCCTGGCCCTGTTCGGCGTTCGCGGATACTTAACACGCTTAACGAGATCTTGGTATTTGATCTGAGTCTGGCTACTGGCCTATACGCACTAACCATCTACGCGGGAGTAGTTATGGGTATCCCGGCGTCGTGGTATCAGCCGAAGCACTTCAGACGTCAGCGACGGAGCGGCGCGCGCCGGATTGGAACGTAAGCCTGCTCTTATATTAAGGGGGCTAGTTCTGCTTCCGGCCGCCCTCGCAACGTGCAGGTGTGCTATGGGCGATGGGCCCAGACCCCTGTGCGCTTAGGTTTAGACCGGCGTGCTGGCCTCTCTGTTTTGCCTAGGTGGGGCTGCTACGTGTTGATCTTCCGAGGCCGGGCATGACCCAGGAAAGTGTGTCCGGCCAAATGGGATCGAGCGTGTTGGGCTATGTGGTGCACCCCTGCAGGGAAGTTAATCTATTCGAATAGCCGTGATCTTCGGTAACAGGACGACTTGGAGTTGTACCTTGACCTTATGACAACTAGAACCGGATACTTAATAAAACACACCCTTCAAAGTTCCACAGACAACCCGGTGATCGCTTTTCCGCAGGGCGACAAGGAGAGGATCGCCGGGTAGGTTTATGCTATGCGATGCTACTTGGAGATGCTATTTGGAGATGCTACTTGGAGGACTTCAGTCTGCTCTCTTCTACATGCTGCAAGACGGAGGCTGCCAGAAGCGTAGTCTTCGACAGGATTAGCTATCCCCCTCTTATTCTGGCATTCTGCAGTTCAGTCCACTGATATGGCCTCCTTACACATATACCCATGCATATGTAGTGTAGTTCCTTGCTTGCGAGTACTTTGGATGAGTACTCACGGTTGCTTTCTCCCCCCTTTTCCCCCTTTCCTTTCTTTCTGGTTGTCGCAACCAGATGCTGGAGTCCAGGAGCCAGA
>NW_021263362.1:0-1024 GCF_002162155.2 Triticum dicoccoides
ATACCGACGATCGAATCTCGGGCAAGTAAAATACCGCTAGACAAAGGGAATTGTATACGGGATTGATTAAGTCCTTGACATCGTGGTTCATCCGATGAGATCATCGTGGAACATGTGGGAGCCAACATGGGTATCCAGATCCCGCTGTTGGTTATTGACTGGAGAACGTCTCGGTCATGTCTGCATGTCTCCCGAACCCGTAGGGTCTACACACTTAAGGTTCGATGACGCTAGGGTTATAAAGGAAGCTTGTATGTGGTTACCGAATGTTGTTCGGAGTCCCGGATGAGATCCCGGACGTCACGAGGAGTTCCGGAATGGTCCGGAGGTAAAGATTTATATATAGGAAGTCCTGTTTCGGCAATCGGGACAAGTTTCGGGGTCATCGGTATTGTACCGGGACCACCGGAAGGGTCCCGGGGGCCCACCGGGTGGGGCCACCTGCCCCGGGGGGCCACATGGGCTTTAGGGGGTGCGCCTTGGCCTACATGGGCCAAGGGCACCAGCCCCAAGAGGCCCATGCGCCTGGGGAAACCCTAAAGGAAGAGTCCCAGCAGGGGAAGGCACCTCCTAGGTGCCTTGGGGGGGGAGGACTCCTCCCCTGGCCGCCGCCCCCTTGGAGATTGGATCTCCTAGGGGCTGGCGCACCCCCCCCCCCTTGGGATCCCTATATATAGTGGGGTAGGAGGGCCTCCCAAACACACCTTATGCCTTTGGTGCAGCCCCTCCCTCTCTCCCAAGTTCTTCTCCTCTCCCATGGTGCTTGGCGAAGCCCTGCGGGATTGCCACGCTCCTCCACCACCACCACGCCGTTGTGCTGCTGTTGGATGGAGTCTTCCTCAACCTCTCCCTCTCCCCTTGCTGGATCAAGGCGTGGGAGACATCGTCGGGCTGTACGTGTGTTGAACGCGGAGGTGCCGTCCGTTCGGCACTTGATCATCGGTGATTTGAATCACGACGAGTACGACTCCATCAACCCCGTTCACTTGAACGCTTCCGCTTAGCGATCTACAAGGGTATGTAG
>NW_021263363.1:0-1272 GCF_002162155.2 Triticum dicoccoides
GGGGGGGCGCGCGGCCTGCCCTAGGCAGCCCCTCTCTCTTTCCCGTATGACCCAATAAGGCCCAACACTTCTCCCGGCGAATTCCCGTAACTCTCCGGTACTCCGAAAAATACCCGAATCACTCGGAACCTTTCCGAACTCCGAATATAGTCGTCCAATATATCGATCTTTATGTCTCGACCATTTCGAGACTCCTCGTCATGTCCCCGGTCTCATCCGGGATTCCGAACTCCTTCGGTACATCAAAACTCATAAACTCATAATATAATTGTTATCAAAACCTTAAGCGTGCGGACCCTACGGGTTCGAGAACTATGTAGACATGACCTAAAACTATTCTCAGTCAATAACCAATAGCGGAACCTGGATGCTCATATTGGCTCCTACATATTCTACGAAGATCTTTGTCGGTCAAACCGCATAACAACATATGTTGTTCCCTTTGTCATCGGTATGTTACTTGCCCGAGATTCGATCGTCGGTATCCAATACCTAGTTCAATCTCGTTACCGACAAGTCTCTTTACTCGTTACGTAATGCATCATCCCGCAACTAACTCATTAGTCACATTGCTTGCAAGGCTTATTGTGATGTGCATTGCCGAGAGGGCCCAGAGATACCTCTCTGACAATCGAAGTGACAAAACCTAATCTCGAAATACGCCAACCCAACATGTACCTTTGGAGACACCTGTAGTACTCCTTTATAATCACCCAGTTACGTTGTGACATTTGGTAGCACCCAAAGTGTTCCTCCGGTAAACGGGAGTTGCATAATCTCATAGTTACAGGAACATGTATAAGTCATGAAGAAAGCAATAGCAACATACTAAACGATCAAGTGCTAGGCTAACAGAATGGGTCATGTCAATCACATCATTCTCCTAATGATGTGATCTCGTTAATCAAATGACAACTCTTTTGTCCATGGCTAGGAAACTTAACCATCTTTGATTCAACAAGCTAGTCAAGTAGAGGCATACTAGTGACACTATATGTTTGTCTATGTATTCACACATGTATTATGTTTCCGGTTAATACAATTCTAGCATGAATAATAAACATTTATCATGAAATAAGGAGATAAATAATAACTTTATTATTGCCTCTAGGGCATATTTCCTTCAGAAATGCCATAATAGGTAGGTATGATGGCTGTTTTGAGGAAGGTATATGTGGGTGTATGGTATCGGCGAAAATTGCGCGACACAAGAGAGGCTAGCAATGGTGGAAGGGTGGGAGTGCGTATTATCCATGGACTGAACACTAGTCA
>NW_021263364.1:0-1857 GCF_002162155.2 Triticum dicoccoides
AAACTTTGTTTCTATTTAGAGAGAAACATGGCCCACAACGATGAGGCCGGGGGTTCGGGCGGCAAGGCATTCTGGGAGCTGTCCCAGGAGATGGAGGAACAACCTCACTTCTATGAGGACGCCGCCTTCCCCACCGATCCTAATACCACGGATGGTGCCGCCGAGGATGACCACACTGATGCCACCACTGATGGTGCCGCCGAGGATGCCACCACTGATGATGGCGGCGCACGCACAGATGGCAGCCAACCGAAGAGGCAACGGAAGGACCGGCGCCCGATCGTGCTCCGCACCCTCAAGGAGGAAGTTACTGAAGTGGACTCCAACGGGAATCCAACGGCGCCCGAACGAATAGTCAAGGGGTACTCGCTTCAGCTCGGGTGCATTGTCCAGAGCACCGTCTCGATCAACACCGAGAACCTGAGGCATCCTGACCGAGGGAATTTGCGCCACCTCCTCTTCACGAAGCTGCACGAACGATACAAGTTCCCCGCTGAATTTGAAAACACAAGCCTCAAAGGGAATAAAGTGAACAATGCTGCCCTCACGAAGATGAGCAAGGCCCTGTCTACTTGGAAAAGCAATGTGAAGAGAATGATCGAGAAAGGTGAGAGTTATCAGAAGATCAAGGAGAAAAATCCTTCGATCACCGAAGATGACTACAACGACTTCAAGATCAATTGCTCGAGCACCGCAAGCTCCCAATCAAGTGAGTGGGGGAAACAAATGCGGGAGCTGAACATAGGGGAACACACACTCGGTCCCGGCGGTTACAGATTGGCGGAGCCTATATGGGACAAGGAGGAGGCGGACCGTGCCGAGCAAGGCCTACCGCCCCTCTTCGATAAATACGGTGACAAGCAGACCAGGAACTTTGTTAGGGCCCGGTACAAGAAGGACCCGAAAACAAAGGAGCTTACCACGGATCCGAAGACCAGGCAGCTTGAGCTTGTTCTGGTAAGGAATACACCCCCGCGTAATTAGCTCCATATGGTTGCATTCTAATTAATGAAGCCAAATTTCTAAATGGTTCACATTCCTTCAGCAGGCGACTGAAAGCAGTAGCGCGGGGTCGACTAAGAGCAACCCTTGGGACACCACTCTAAATAGGGGGTTGAATGTAATGAAGAACAAGGATAAGCTCAGTAAGCCGACGTCAGCTGGTCGTGTGGCCGGCGAAGGCTTGTCGACAAAATGGGGGTCATACTATACCGCTGGTGTGCGGAAGGAGAAAAAGACCAGCTCGGAAAGCTAGGCGCGAGAGGTTCAAGAACTCAAGGCACAGGTGGCGCGGATTCCGGAGATTGTCCAAGAGCAAGTGGAACAACGACTCGGAGCGACGATCACCGCCCTTGTGCCTACCTTGATCTCGGGGTTGAGTGCGTGGATTGCGGGCGGCCAACAGGGGCCTCCCCCGATTCCTAGCTTCACGGCCAGCAACTCGCATAATGCGATGGCGGGGCCATTGGTGCCTCCGGCGGAGGCGGCATTGGTGTCTCCGACGCCGGCACGGGAGCTTAATGCACCCGGGTGTACGCCGGCCGGCACCTCTTCAGCAAGCGGCCCCTCCGTCAACTGCACGCCCGCCGTTGGCGGTGCCTCGACATTAGCCGAGCTCGACGCCATCATCACGGTAACTAATTAAGCCTCTCTCGGCCGAGGACTTCATCTCCTTGCCTTTGACTGGGCATCCCTGACGCCCTACATGTTTTCGCAGGGCGCCGCCGACGTTCCGTGCACTCTCCTCCACTTCGTGAACAACGAGTTGGTCGATGTCGCCAAGGGCAAAATCGTTCAACCGGGCAACCCCTTGTTCCACGGTACCCAGATGCCACCCAACTTGTTTAGGGTTCAACT
>NW_021263365.1:0-3278 GCF_002162155.2 Triticum dicoccoides
CGGCCCTTTACTGTGCACACACAGGAGGAGCCGGATGTCCGGGCGTCGGGCCGGATGTCCGGGGCTTCCCGAGGCGTCGGATGTCCGGGCCAAGACGTCGGATGTCCGGGCTGGATGATTTAGCTTCTGTGGTTCCTGGATCGAGGCGCCGAATTTCCGGGCTGGGGGCCTGTTGTCCGGGGCTTCGTGGGAGGCCGGATGTCCGGGGCCTGGGGGCCGGATGTCCGGGCTGGCGGTGCACCCTTCTGTAGTCTCTGGTGCGGGGCGCCGGATTTCTGGCCAAAGGGCCGGATGTCCGGGGCTTCGTGGGAGGCCGGATGTCCAGGGCCTGGGGGCCGGATGTCCGGGCCCTGTAGATTTCTGGCTGGGCTGCGGCTGCTGTGTTGGCGTCTCCAGGGGCCGGATGTCCGGGGTCTGGGCCGGATGTCCGGGGCCTGGAAGGTGAACTTGCCCATTTCAGCTGGTTCTCTTCATTCGTGGAGTGGGCAGCTTGTCCATCTTCACATGCATCCTCGGGAGGTCCTTCTTGACACCTAATCATGCAAAGTGTATCTGACTTAGGTAGTAGCCACGTCTCGAGAGTGTCATATGAAATATCATTTAGGAGAGAAGTCACCTCGGTTTCAAGAACTCTTGCACGTGCTCGAGTCATGGGTCCTTGTGGGGTTGGATGTGTTGATGTAGAGTCCATGGGGATGATGGTGGGATGCTCCGCATCAACGAGGGACTTGCTCATCGACTTGCTCTTGTGAATGCTTGCCATGTACTGGGTTGCGGGATGCATGACGGTCTTGACGCGCGGCTCGTTGAAGAGTGTTCGATGATGGTGTACTTGAGCCGGAGAAGGAGTCGTCGGAGTGTCGACTTGAGTGGCTTCGTCTTGAGTATGACGATGTAGAAGGAGGCCGGTTTACCAACAAGGCGCGAATTTCGTCCATTCTTGCATCGTTTTCTTGCTTGTGCGCATTGAGCTTGTTGTCAAAGTAGTCTCTTGTATGTTGCTCGGAGAGTCGCAAGTCGTTGGCGAGGTTGTCGATGCGGTCATTTATAGCTTGTTGCTCTTGATGCAACGCTCGTTGTGCACCAAAGAGGTGGCTCTTGGTGACGTATGATGACATGTCGTCGTCTTGCTCGATGAAGAGTGGGGTTGTAGAAGTACTTGGCCTATCCATCATTTCAAGCAAAATGTGAGTGGTAGAAGGAAAAGAACGAATACCAATGTACCTTTGACCGATGTTGAAAGTGAATCAAGTTCACTCAAATGCGGACAATGAAATAGCACTTTTGGTACCAATTCTTGTCGGTTCTCACACCTACACAAGTAAAAGCTTATAGTGGAACTTGGTTAGGATGGTGGCATAAAATTGATTGCAATCGTTAGTTTGACTCAAAGATGTTGAAAATGATTCGCAAATTCGCAAATGTAACAAGTAGACCAAGCAAGTATGGGTACACGGAAACACACACGCAAATAGATAAGTGGGATTGTGCAATCCAAAAGTGAGCCAAAATGTGGAGACCACGAAAATGCTCTTGTTGCACAATACTAGAGAGACGCTAGCATGATTGCACAATAGGTGGATACGCAAACTTGTGCACAACCTACTAGGCAAAAATGCAACTATCTCTATCCCAAGTATGCTATATGTATGGTATTTCGGTGCAATGATCCAAGATGATACAATATGACAATCTTAATGTTGTATGATGCTATGGTTCTTGCTCATAAGCTCTTTGCTTATCTTTCCTCTTTGCTTAAAAGCTTGTTTGGCTCTTTCTCTTTGGAGCTCTTTTCTTATGCAAACTTCATGAACCAAGATAGCAATTGTGTATGCTATGACAACTTTGTGACACACAAGTGGATCCCAAGATATGCACCACTATGTTATGGTATGTATGGAGTATGATCCCTAATGTGCACAAGTCACGTTGCCGGCAATACTCAATGGCTAGTCTCGATGGGTAAGCGACGCGAAATGAGGCAATGTGGGTTATCAATGCAATTGCAAGTTATGACAAAGATGTCGTCGAAGTTACCGTCCGTAGCGAAGATGAGTATTCGACGAAGATGAGCGTTGGTTGTTGATGTCGCACCGTACCTAAATAGCCGAAACACAATAGGACACGGAAAGGACAACTCAAATTCTCGAACCCAAAGTCGAATGGTGGTACGGAGGTTGTGTCGTGGTATTTTGGCAGGTGGAAGTGGTGGTGTTGGGGTGGGGGAGTATATAGGCGTAGGTGGTGGTGGTGGAGGACTGCAAGAATACAGTTTCGGCAGAGGAAGCCGGATGATCCGGGCCAGGAGCCGGATGATCCGGGTGCGTCCAGATGATCCGAGCCAGGGTCCGGATGATCCGGGCAGGTCAAACACTGTCGGGAGCTGCTCGGGAAGAACTCGAAAACGGCGAGAAATTCGTCGATTCCGCGGATTTTGGATGGATTTCGAGGGGAAGAAGGTGGGGAAAAGTAAGATCCACAAGTTACACACCGAATCCACGGATCAAAATCAACAAATCTTCATCAAAACCAACAAATCACAAAAAAATTTGGGGCTAATTTTTGTGGGGATTTTCGGATTTAGGACGAAAACAACAAAATTAATCTAGAAAAAGAGGGGTAGGGGCTCCAAAAACGTGATCAACGTGGCTCATGATACCAAGATGATGTAGGGCGGAACCCTAAGTGGTCGATCTTTCACGTTTGGAGGGATCCCACGGGAGAAACATGAGAAACGCGTGGAAATCACAAAGGGGGACACGAGGGAAACGAGAGG
Organism: Triticum dicoccoides; assembly: GCF_002162155.2. NCBI lineage: Eukaryota > Viridiplantae > Streptophyta > Magnoliopsida > Poales > Poaceae > Triticum > Triticum dicoccoides. The sequence continues at coordinate 2,777 of NW_021263365.1, forward strand.
GAATCACTAAACCGAACAAGAATCGATTACACGAGTGCTAGATCATCTCACACATAAGGTAACACATGGTCCACAATCAACAAAGGGAAAGGATACAACGGAACCGTTCTTCTCCAAGAGGAGCCCTTGATGTTCTTCCCTAAAGAGGGGTCTTGAATCCGCTTGGGGATCTTCTCCGGAGAGGTCCTGATCTCCGAGGAGAAGTATCCAAGTGGATGAGCAAAGGCTCTCACACAAAATGAGCTAATCCAATGCTAAGTCTCAAAAGGAGGAGGAGGAGTCCTATTTATAGGCTAGGGGGGCGAAGGGGTTCATGGGCTCAGCCCAACACGAGCACACAGGCGCTGGCCGGATGATCCGGGTCCGGAGCCGGATGATCCGGGCTGGTCTGGATGGTCCGGGTGGAGGCCCGGATGATCCGGGGACTCGGCTGGTGGAGGCGCAGGGCCGGATCTCCGGCTGGCGGTCCGGACGTCCGGGCAGGGTCCGGATGATCCGGGAC
>NW_021263366.1:0-1591 GCF_002162155.2 Triticum dicoccoides
AACTGTCAAGGGGTTCCCATTATAACCCAACCGTGTAAGGAACGCAAAATCCGGGAACATAACACCGATATGACGGAAACTAGGGCAGCAAGAGTGGAACAAAACACCAGGCATAAGGCTGAGCCTTCCACCCTTACCAAGTATATAGATGCATTAATTAAATAAGAGATGTTATGATATCCCAACAAAATATCCATGTTCCAACAAGGAACAAACTCCAATCTTCACCTGCAACTAACAACGCTATAAGAGGGGCTGAGCAAAGTGGTAACATAGCCAAACAATGGTTTGCTAGGACAAGGTGGGTTAGAGGCTTGACTTAACAATATGGGAGGCATGATAAGCAAGTGGTAGGTATCGCAGCATAGGCATAGCAAAAGAGAGAGCAACAAGCAAGCAAAGATAGAAGTGATTTCGAGGGTATGGTCATCTTGCCTGAAATCCCGCAAGAAAGAAGAACGAGACCATAAAGAAGATAAACGGACGAAGTCGAACGAATCCTCACAACGCGACGTTATTGGAACTAACCCGAAGAAGCAACACCGGAAAGAAGCAAACAACATAGTAAACAACCACCACATAAACATGTCATGATGCACAACCAAATATGATGCATGTCCGGTTTAAAGATACATGGCATGGCAAAAGTGCACAAGCAATCCTACAAATTAAGTGGAGCTCAATATGCAAAGGTGCATATTGACGAAACACCATGAGAAGTTATTTAGTTTGACCTCGTTTATGTACCCACCAATATTAAATGTTGATTAACATGGAAAGAGGGTGAAGCACAACAAAACTACCTATCTAGGCAAGTTTAAATGAGGCCGGAAACAACGAACAACGATTCCGGTAAAACCCCATATGCATATTTTAAGGTTTGGTACTGTTCTGCCCTAAACACAATTTTAGAGTTGTTAAACATGCAAAGTAAAGCCACCATGTTAAACTAGGCATTTTTCTACCCCATTTACATATAAAGTTTATTAAGTTCGGAGCTACGGTTAATTAGTTATGAAATAAAGCATTTTAGCATGGCATAGGAGCAAATTTAACCAAACAGCATTTTAAACATTTCAAACATGGATGAAAGTTGCAAATTATTAAACTAGACAAAATTCTAAACAACTTTCATATATAATTTATTTAGATCCGATGCACGGTTGTGAAGTTATTAAATGCATGAAACTAGGGGGGTTTTCTGTAAAATCTGCCATCTTAGGAAAATAGAAAAAATTCGCAGGACCAGGAAATAAACTAGCGGGCCGAAACTGGCCGGCCCAACAGGAACAGGGGAGGGGCTGGACGCGTCCTCACCATGGGCCGTGCCCAGTCGAGGAGGAGGGAGCTGGGCCGCGCATCTGGGGCGCTGATGGGCCCCGTGTGGGTCGCGGCCCACGGGGCTGTTGCCGTCCTCCTCCCGTTCCCGCACGAACACGGAGGCAGGGGCGGCAGTGGCGGTTCACGCCGGCGACGGCGAGGCTCGAGGGCAGTGGCGGGGTCCGGCGGGGTTGAGGCGGGGTCCGGCGGGGGCGGCGGATCCCGACTGGGTCGGGCAAAGGCAAGGCCGGCAGCGAGCTCCACGTCGCAG
>NW_021263367.1:0-1227 GCF_002162155.2 Triticum dicoccoides
TGTTGTCCTAATGCAGTAAAAGAGAGCAGGAGCGAGAGAGTAGGATTGTATCGGAATGAACAAGGGGGTTTTGCTTGCCTGGCACTTCTGAAGATAACATTGAGTCTTCATCAGTGTCAACGATCACATCATCGGTATCACGTCTATCGAGAGGGGACAAATACCGGCAATACAGAAAGGAACACAATCAATGCAATGCACAATATGATGCATGCTCATGACATGGCAATATGAATGTGTTTTGAGCTAATGCAACTAGCAACAGATTAAATGAAGTTGGTTTGAATATAAGATTCAAATTCAAACTCCATATGTGATTATTCAAATGCCATTTAGTTGATTTGTGCTAAACAGTAGCTATAAGTTGTTCTAACATGCATGAAAATGGTACAGATGGATTCCTTGAATTTTTCTGATAATTTTTCATATATAAATTATTTAATTTGGAGTTACGGTTGAATTTCTATGATTTTTAGAAGTTTTTACAATTTTCTGGAATTTCAGAATTAAATTAAATCCAGAAATGATTTAGTTGCGTCAGCATGACGTCACAGTGACGTCAGCGAGTCAACGGCCGTTGTCCAGGTCAAATCTGACCTGTGGGCCCCATATGTCAGTGTCACAGGAGTTAATCCCGGTCAAACCCAGCGCTGACTGGGGTTTGACCAGGGGTGGGGCCCGCTGTCAGCGGCTGGTGAGGTGGCTAATGGTGGGGATTAGTGCTAAATAAACCGCCACGTCAGCCTTGCCGGGGTTCGGCCGGCGACGACCAAACCGCGCGGCGGTGCTTCGCCGGAATGGGCTACAGGCGGCGAGAAAGCGCGCGGAGACCACCGGGGCGTAGCCCGTGCTCTTCCGCATCCAACGGAGCAGGAAGGAGCGGACGGGGTGCGCTGTACTCGCCGAAGTCGAGCTCGCGGCGGCGGCCGGAGCTCGGGCAACAGCGGAGATGGCGCTATGGTGCATGGGAGGAGGGGCTGGTGGGCGCTACGGGCTCCTGGGAGCGCTCTGAGTACGTCTGCGTGCTCGGTTTGGACGGAGGTGAACCAAAACGACGACGGCGACAAGTCCGGCGCCGGTGAGGTCTCGGTCCCGACGGAAACGACGGATACGACGAGCTAATGGACAGGGAAGAAGGGGGGGTCGGTAGAGGAGCTCACGGCGGGGTCGTTGGTGATCTCAGAGAGCTCGGGGACGGCCTGGTGATGACGAATCGGTCGACGGCGG
>NW_021263368.1:0-2147 GCF_002162155.2 Triticum dicoccoides
CTTGGATATGACCAAAAATATTGCATATATGCATATTTGTCAGGTGATTTTTAGTGCAAACTATTCAATAATCTATTTATGTTATCCAGAACAAAAATACTTCACACACTTTTGTGTTTTGTCTAATTGCAGGTGTATGGGACATTTGTACAATCCACATATGAAGATAAGGAAGAAAGAGATGTTTATTTGCTGTCCAAAAAGTTCTCTCACGTCACTTTTGGCCCAAGAGAAGATAGAGTCCAAGTCTCTCACGTTCTGGATTCAGATTCGGACTGCACAGACATACCTGACTCAAAACGCACACAAGTTCTTCATACGGACTCCGAATTGGGTGATTCTTTTTTTGTTGGAAACTAGATTTCGTGCACTTTCCAACCCAATTGGAATCACCTTCAAATTCGTCCGGAGCGTTGAGTTGTGGACGAAACAATATGATGCTGCAGCAGAATCCGAGTCAAACTACAAGTCCAAAGGTGTTACATCACCTCCACTTGGGCCCATTGGCCTTGTACGACCTAGATTTAGTTTTAGGCTGCCTTGGGACGTCCTCCCACCTCCTTGGCCGCCACCCTTGCTCCTATATAAGTAGATCCATCTAGTAACTTTTCCTTGGGATTTGTTTAGTTAAAAGTTAGCCATTGCAACTTCGTGTACTTCGTTTGTGTCCAATGACCAGACCAAGACCGCTTACGGATCCCCACCTTTATCAATACCTCATATATACTTGCAATATTCAGATTGCTTTTATCATATTCTTGCTTGTTCTTCGATTGCTTGCAGGAATAGACCTTCGTGGTCAGGTTGATTGTGCTCCGGTGTGGTCAATAACCTCTTAGAGTTGGTTTAGCGATTGCTAAGGCGCAACGTCGTGCACGTTTGTAGTCGGATCGTCAAAGTCATCTTCACCAAATCGATAGTTATCATCTCATCGAAAGATCGGGACACCCCGCCTCTATCAGATGGTGCGGCGGCGGCGTGACAACTTATGACCAGAACTCGAAACTCTAAAAGACTAGACTCTAAGACCAGCAACTAGACCGACGATGCAACCGCAAATTCAACAAAGCAAAACCCTAAAAAGATTATGCAAAGGCTCAGATTGGTTCGGATATGATGAACTAACCCTAATTTTTTTTGTGGCTTTTTCGTGGACTGTAGGTATGAAGAACAGACTCGATCTAAACTACGAAAAACTGTAAAATCTCACCGAGCAACCTGGAAATCTGATACCACTTGATAGAGATGAGGGTCTCCCGATCTTTCGATGAGATGGTAACTATCGATTTGGTGGAGACGACTTTGACGATCCGACTACAAACGTGCACGACGTTGCGCCTTAGCAATCGCTAAACCAATCTCCAGAGGTTATTGACCACGCCGGTGCACGATCAACCTGACCACGAAGGTCTATTCCTGCAAGCAATCGAAGAACGAGCAAGAATATGATAAAGGCATTCTGAAAATTGCGAATATGTATGAAGTATTGATAAAGGTGGGGATCCGTAAGCGGTCTTGGTCTGGTCGTTGGACACAAACGAAATACACGAAGTTGCAATGGCTAACTTTTAACTAAACAAATCCCAAAGTCTAAACGATGCCCTAAGGGCTGTATATATGGAGGAAGAGGGGGGGAATTTCGTGGCCCTTGGTGGAGGGGTCCGAAATCAACTCTATCTCTTGTTTCCCCACACATACGGACTCTAAAAATAGCCTATACTTATGTATTTCGAAATTACATGGGCCTGGCCCAATAATAAGGTGACGCAGCACCTAAAATAGCCTCGGGACGAAATTTATGAAGTGGCATCTTGTATATTTCGTCCAAGGCTTCATGCACCCATTATGGTGGCTTCAAAGTCCTGAAATCATCACTTGTAAGTCCGTTCTTGTTCCCCTTGCGCATGCCATCATCTCCATGCTTGTTCTTGCTCCAATGTTCATCCTTCTCCAAGCTAGGCCCTTCATTTGTAAGCAAAACAAATGTATCCAATTTAGGCAGCATCATATTCTCATGAACATTAGAATCATTACCAAGAAACGAAAGTACCTGGTAATTTAGTTGGCGTGCACGAGCTCTAGTAATTGGTCCAGTATGTATAGCAGCAGGGGCTGTGGGTGTAACAATTGTATTGATGTCCTCATCA
>NW_021263369.1:0-1612 GCF_002162155.2 Triticum dicoccoides
TCTACAGCCTTGTCCCCCAAAACAAAAGATCAATTCGTCACAGATGTGCATACTTCCTTTTGTCATTGTTTTCCCTTTTCGACCAACATAGGTGTTGGATCCCAGTCTGTACTAGTACTTTCGCCCCTTCCTTTCCTGTTTGAACCACGTCCTAGATTTATGCGATACAACTTTCCCCACTACTTTCCCCCATGCCTTTCCTCTTTAAACCAAGCCCTAGATTCATGCTATACAACTTCCCCCCTTCCTTTCCACTTTGAACCACGTCCTAGATTCATGCTATACAACTTTTCCCACTACTTTGCCCCACTCCTTTCCTCTTTGAACCACGTCCTAGATTCATGGTATACATGCAGCTAGAGCAATGCATGTGGAATAAGTAAATTATACCTTAAGGTTCTTGGGGCGTGGTTCGGTGGGCGATGGGACGACGGCGAAGAAGAAGGGGTCGGAGGCCCTCCCGCGCTGCCGCTGGGTGAAAGTGAACAGCTGCGCCGGTAGTGGATTCCCTCCCTCACCGACGGCAATAGCGTTAAGCCTCCTTCCCTTCTCGGCGGACAGATCATGTCGGCTCTTTGAGCAGCAGTGAGGGGAGAGAGAGGCCAATGAAGTCTTGCTTAGATCTGGAGAGGGTGAGATAGTGTGAAGAGAGCAACTACAAGCGCAGAGGCTCCAACGTGTATATATATACTGGAGAGAGAGTGTGAAGCGTGCAAACCCTAGAAAACAAGCGCCGAGGCTACAGCTTATATGTGATGAGGTGATTATACGGTCACTACGAGATCGTATAGCTCCGTATCCATCCATTTTGACTAGTCAAAGAATCCTCCTAGCACAAATTATGCTGAAGTGTAGTTATCGAACCCGAGATCTCAAGTTTGATGAGCGAACAAGCTAACCAGCTACAAAACCCTCCCGTTATGTTCAATGAGAGGAAAATAACCTTTTATACATTCCTGCATTCGTGTGACAAGCATGCCGTGTTTTGTGTGTGTGTGGGAGTCATAGGTATTTAAATCATAATCGTGTCATGTGGCTTTGGTGGTAAGACTATCCACAGTGGTGCAGAAATAATGCAGCCTTAGTCACCTTACCTCTCTCCATGTAGTATGTTGGGTCCCACTAGTCAGAGGGTGAAACAAACAAATTAATAAGAAAAATTAAAAGCACCAGCGGTGTATCTTACCTCACACATCTCGCTACTGCTCGGGAACACTGTCCAATTGATCCCTCTATTCGCTCACGTACTATTTTAAGTGAATCCTTCTTATAACATGCACACAATTTTGGGCACTTGTATTCGACCTAAGTCAGTGTGCCACCGTATCTCGTACTTAGACCTCTCCCAATGCATTGGTGCTAAAGTGGGGTGCTAAGTGCATTAAAATGCTTTGCAACTAATGTCCCCAATGCATCGGTGCTTAGGTTTTGTAGCTAAGCCTCCTCTATTTAATTGTTTAGTAATAAAACTCCTTCATGTATTGGTTGGTAGTCTTTTTGTCTAGGTTCACGTGCTTAGCATTGGTTCTTATTGGGGTCACCATAATGCTCTCTCTCCTCTTTAATTGTTGTGCCACATCATTTTTCTGCCTATGTGGCACCCTTAGCACCT
>NW_021263370.1:0-1542 GCF_002162155.2 Triticum dicoccoides
ACCTGATAGGCCAAGCATAGCTAGGATAAGCTTGGCTCATTTCTGCGTCGTGGGAGTCGCCTCAGCAAACTCGATCGACCAGCGACCAACCGGCGGAACCACCCTACAAGGCAACCAGACTCCCATCGGTACGACAAACACAAGTAGGGGTCGGTGTTTGGTTTATATGGTTATTTCTATTCGGCTTATTCGGTTTTATTGAATTTTGGTTTATGTAAATAACAACAAAAATAATCACAATAAAATTGGCACCGAACCTCATTAACCAAAATTTATCGGTTCGGTTAACAGGAAAACCGAAATATGTCTGCATCATCATCAGTCGAAGTAATTTATCATGTAGTGATTCGTTATACTTTTTACAGACATAGCCATTAATCATCTCACAAAATATATAGTTGCCAATTACCCCTTTCTTCCAATCATATAAGGCAGTTTTTTTGACACCAAATGCTCTTATATTATGGGACGGAGGGAGTAGCATTTGCATTCAACCGAAATACTATAGTCGATGAACTAGACCAACAGGCTTGTGCTTGCAAGAATCTGTGTACAATTACCGAAGCAACACACTAGATAGCTAGCGACTTAAACTAATTGGGTAGCTTGTTTTGCTTGCCCCGAAGAGAGACCAGGGTGTGAGACTCACAATTCGGTTACTTCGGTGAATAAGATTTTTCCAAACTGAAAATCGACTTAAAGCTGAGCACAAAATAGTGTCTATTTTTAAAACCAAACCAAAGAACCAAAAACCAATTTAGCCTATACTTAGGTTAAAACGGTTCGGTTTTGGTTTTTGTGTTGAAAGTGCTCACCCCTCCACGCAAGAGAGAAACAAAACTGGATCTTAAATAATGGATTGTCCATAATAGTTTGGACCATCTTAAAATTTGCTTGGATTCTTAGCAGAAGGAAACAAGAATACACGTCGAAGTTGCTATTAATAGTTTGTGGTACGATGAAGGAAAAAAAAGAATATTTTTATATGATCAGCAATCTTAGGGCAAAGAATAAAAAGATGTGGACTGTCCATAAAAGTTGAGACCATCTTAAAATTTTCTTGGCGTCTTAGCGGAAGGGAATGAGAACTTAAAATGGTTCGGTTTTGGTTTTCAATTTTGGGTTGAAAGTACCCACCCCTACACGCAAGAGGGAAACGGAACTGGATCTTAGATAATCATTGGTAGTCGCTATTAATAATCCGCAGTAGGATGAAAGAAAAACGAATTTCTTTTTTATGATCAACGATCTTAGCGTAAGGAATAAAAGAATATGGACTGTACGTAATAGTTGAGACCGTCTTAAATGTTGCCTACCGTCTTAGCGGAAGGGAATGAGAATTTAAATAGTAGCTGCTATTAATGATCCGTGGTATGGGCTAAATTGATGATCAACAATCTTAGCACAAGGAATAAAAATAATATATGATCAACTATCTTAGCGGCATGGAATAAAAAAATGATCAACTATCTTAGCGGCATGGAATAAAAAAAATGATCAACGATCTTAGCGGCATGGAATAAAAGAGAAGAGAAAAAAAAA
>NW_021263371.1:0-1210 GCF_002162155.2 Triticum dicoccoides
TTTCTGGTGTTTGTAGTATGCTGGAGGCCGTGGGCAGCGCTGACCGTAGGGGTGGGCTGTGATGCGGTAGGCACGTGGCACGGTGTACCGGGCGCCCGTTTGGTGTCTCGGGAACCCTGTTCACATCGTTTGGGGCTGTGAGCGAAACTCCGGCCGGATCTCCTCATGGATGGAACCCGAATAGGCGATAAACCTGGACTAGAGACTTGAGTGTTTAGGCAGGCCGTGGCCGACACCCACGTTGGGCTTCCGCTTGAAGGTTGCCGAGTACATGTCGTGTAAACGGCGGTAAGTGGTGAGAGCGTGTGTGAAGAAGTACACCCCTGCAGGGTTAACATCATCTATTTGAATAGCCGTGTCCGCGGAAAAGGACTTCTGGGTTGCTTATATCAGTTCATAGACAAGTGAAAGTGGATACTCTAAAATACGCAAGATAAGTGTGAGTGCTATGGATGGCGTTCTCGTAGGGAGACGGGAGCGGATCCATAGTGGTGTATTGATATGGTGAATATGTGGACTCGTGTGCGCCACCTCAAAAGAGTTACTTGCAGTCGTAGATCAGGATAGCCACCGAGTCAAAGCTGGCTTGCTGCAGTTAAACCCCACCATCCCCTTTGTTGATAATGATGCATATGTAGTTAGTTCTGATGTAAGTCTTGCTGGGTACATTTGTACTCACGTTTGCCTATTTTATGTTTTTGCAGAGAGACTTCGGTCTCACTAGTAGTTTCGCGTGGACTTCGACGTTTAGCTTGTTACCTCAGCTATGATCTTGTGCCTCGGCAGGATCTAATAGATAGTCAGGCTTCTCAGCCTTTTTCATTCATAGATGTCTGTACCCAGACATGATAGCTTCCGCTTGTGCTTTGATTTGTATGCTCTGAATGTTGGGTCATGAGACCCATGGTTGTAATATCTCGCTCCTCGGAGCCTATTGATAAATTATTTGAGTCATAGAGTCATGTTGTGATGCCATGTTGTATTTGCACATATCGAGCATATTGTGTGTATGTTATTGAAATGCTTGGTATGTGTGGGATCTGACCATCTAGTTGTTTATCTTTAGTAGCCTCTCTTACCGGGAAATGTCTCCTAGTGTTTCCACCGAGCCATGGTAGCTCGCTACTGCTCCGGAACACTTAGGCTGGCCGGCATGTGTCCTTCTTCGTTCCTGTGTCTGTCCCTTCGGGGAAATGTCACGCGATGAATA
>NW_021263372.1:0-893 GCF_002162155.2 Triticum dicoccoides
GATTATGAATCGTTTGACACGTGCGAACCATGCCTTTTGGGCAAAATGACCAAGACTCCGTTCTCCGGAACAATGGAGCGAGCAACCAACTTGTTGGAAATCATACATACCGATGTGTGCGGTCCAATGAGCGTTGAGGCTCGCGGAGGATATCATTATGTTCTCACTCTCACTGATGACTTGAGTAGATATGGGTATGTCTACTTAATGAAACACAAGTCTGAGACCTTTGAAAAGTTCAAGGAATTTCAGAATGAGGTAGAGAATCAACGTGACCGAAAGATAAAATTCTTACGATCAGATCGTGGAGGAGAATACTTAAGTCACGAATTTGGTACACACTTAAGGAAATATGGAATCGTTTCACAGCTCACGCCGCCTGGAACACCTCAGCGAAACGGTGTGTCCGAACGTCGTAATCGCACCCTATTGGATATGGTGTGGTCTATGATGTCTCTTACCGATTTACCGCTATCATTTTGGGGTTACGCTCTAGAGACAGCTACATTCACTTTAAATAGGGCACCGTCTAAATCCGTTGAGACGACACCGTATGAATTATGGTTTGGAAAGAAACCTAAGCTGTCGTTTCTAAAAGTTTGGGGATGCGATGCTTATGTCAAGAAACTTCAACCTGAAAAGCTCGAACCCAAGTCGGAAAAATGCGTATTCATAGGATACCCTAAGGAAACTGTCGGGTATACCTTCTACTTAAGATCCGAAGGCAAGATCTTTGTTGCCAAGAACGGATGCTTTCTGGAAAAAGAGTTTCTCTCGAAAGAAGTAAGTGGGAGAAAAGTAGAACTCGATGAAGTACTACCTCTTGAGCGGGAAAGTGGCGCAGCGCAGGAAACCGTTCCTGTGATGCCCACACCAACTGAAGAGGAAAACAA
>NW_021263373.1:0-1917 GCF_002162155.2 Triticum dicoccoides
AAAATCTGAGAGTTGGCGAGTCTTCGGCTTCTGCCCCCCCATGTAACTAGTACTGGGGTGTTCGGGATAAATCTAAACACTCTTTATCCAAACTTTTGGTCCTTTAAGGAGGTGTTTAGCGCAACGAACAAGGCAATCAGACTATACGGCTTTAACACCCTCACTTAGCTATAGAAGTCTATAATTTTAAATTTTGGCGTAGCCCCTTGTATTTGGAAGGCCAAACTTGGGGCACTATACACGCCGAAATCGGACAAGGCCGATTCCTCGCCCAAAGCGGAAAAAATCTTTAAGGATTTGAGACCTCTCGAACAATGACCAGCTCTCACCTCATCATGACAGTTAGGTTTCGGCTTTCTCTACTGAGGTGCTCGTCCGGAAGAACTAGGACACAATCGCAGTAGTTCTCCCTATGCCACCTTAGCCGATGTAGTGGAACGTAAGGTAGCAAAACATGGGAGCCGGGAAAACCCAACTATTGACCCAAGACATGATTCGGAGCTGATGCATATAATGTTATAAGTTCGGGGTGCCGCACTGTTGAAAGTGTTTGGACTTTTTTGCCATGTTATGGGGTACACTGAAGCCCCTGGCGAGCTGAACGTACCAAAATGTACGGGTGCAATTTGTAATGAATAAGCAGTCAAGGAAAAAAGATAAAGAAATGTAATAATAAGCTGAGGTTGTATATTGTTTCCCATGGTTATTTAAATAATACGTCGAGGCGTATGTATAAGTAGTGCGATAAGCAAAAATAGGACTATTTGACATGTCCTGACTAGAGCGAGCTGCGTGTGGGTATCTAAAACAGGTATATCGATCATTATTAGAGACCACCTGGGGATCCCTTTGTACTTCAAAGCTCCTTGCTTCCGTGGTGTTTCATCCCATGATGGGCCCAATAGCCTCCACAAAGTAGGGACCTATAAGAAAGCAAAGGATGAAAGTGTACGGGTCCTGGGGCGGTTGAGCCGCATTGTAGCTGTGCCTCCGCCTATGCCCATGGTATTTCAAGTGCGTAATTATGTACGCGCGGTTTATCCTCGATGATATGGAAGGATGGGACTTCTAGTGATTTATGATGCCGATGATGATGATATGTGTCAGTTGAACTTGTATACTTTCTGTAGCGATGAAACTTAGTGATTTCCATGGTCCCTGCCAAACTTGCGTAATGCTACTTTGTTAGTTTGTGTACGATGACCTGCGTACCTCTAGTTAATTAGTTTGTGTATGATGAAACTGCCTTCATTATTTGTATGTTTACTATATGTTGCATCTAGTTGCTAACCCTTTCTTTTTCGTGTTGCTCAAGTACATTTTGTTGCAAATATGATTGTACATTCTCTTGATGAAGATGCATCTCTAATAGGTACCGAGATTCTTGGCGAAGAAGTTGTTCTATGTCGTGTACAAAGGGAAGGTTCCGGGAGCGTATGGCGAGTGGCCTGAGTGTCAGGCGCAAGTGGAGGGGGTCTTGGACGCCAGCCATAAAGGCTTCAAAAATAGATAATAAGCTAGTTACTTGAGGTTCACGATAGCGTGACAGAGGACTCATAACCGCCGCCTCGTGTACTGCCATCACTCATAGTGATAGCTCTTCTCGCATATATCATTGTTTAGATGGATGACGATGTAGTTGCAAGTATTCGAGACTTGTATCGTTATTTTTGAGATGATGATGAGAGACCACTTTGTGTTGGATGATGATTATGATGATGACATGATATGGTGAGTATTTGTATGTATATGCTATGACTACATTTGTATGTGTATGATATGCTAGATATTATTGTATAAAGCCCTAAACAAAATTCAGCAGCACAAAATATGGAGCAGAAAAAAAATCAGAAACTAATAAGAGTAGCGCGGGGTATGGCTTTAGCAGTAGCGCTCTTTGTACCAGGGTGCTATAGA
>NW_021263374.1:0-1075 GCF_002162155.2 Triticum dicoccoides
GGGGGGCGTCGGCAAGCAGGAGGTGGCCGCGCGGCCGCGCGCGCGCGAGCACGCAGCAGCTTCGGGGCGTGGGGAGGAAGACGACGGGGAGCTACAGTGCTGGGCTGGCTAGCTGGGCCGGCCAGCTGGCTGGGCCACACAGGTAAGTTTCTCCTCTCTTTTCTGTTTTCTGTTTTATTTAATAATTCTGCAACTTTGTTGAATTAAATAAAATACCTAGGCAACTCCAAAAATCACCAAACTACTCCTGGTCCATAGTTGGAATATTTCCAACATGAAACATTTTAGTTTGGAGATATTTGAGCATTTAAATATTTTATATTATTTTAAATGCCCAAATTCAAATAGTTATGATTTAACTCAAGAACCCTAGGATGGCCTAGAAAAGTGTGCACCATTTTTGGCAGAGGTTCTGAGCCAAGGCAAAAATGATGGGCATTTTAGAAGGGCATTTCAGGTTCATTGAAAATTATTTTAGTAAACCCTAGTTGGTTATCAGAGGGGACTGGGGGTTCTGTCATCCCCATTTCAAGTTTCTGATGAAAAAGTAAACATGATGCAACACTCTAATGCATGACTGGCTAGGGTGTGACAACTCACCCCCACTCAAAAGAATCTCGTCCCGAGATTTGGGTTCCTCCGAGAAGAAGGCGGGATACTCGAGTCGAAGACGATCCTCCCTTTCCCAAGTTGCTTCATCTTCAGAATGGTGCGACCATTGAACCTTGAGAAACTTGATGTTATGACGTCGCGTGGTACGTTCGGCTTGATCGAGGATACGAATGGGGTACTCTCGATATGTAAGATTATCTTGGAGATCAAGCGTTTCGTGGTCCACTTCACGGATAGGATCCGAGAAGCAACGCCTGAGTTGAGAAACGTGGAAGACATCGTGAACTCTGGAGAGGTGCGGAGGTAGTTCCAATTGGTAGGCAACTTCTCCTCGTTTGGCAAGAATGCGAAAAGGTCCAATGTAACGAGGAGCCAATTTGCCTTTGATACCGAAGCGATGGGTTCCCTTCAGAGGGGTGACCCGAAGATAAGCCTTCTCGTCAACCTCGAAAGTCATAGCCTT
>NW_021263375.1:0-866 GCF_002162155.2 Triticum dicoccoides
CCCTCGCCCCCTGCACCTCCCCTCTCTCCCCCTGGACCCCATTCCCTCCTCTGTTTCCCTCTCGCGCACAGCACCGAGCGGAGCTCGCCGCCATCGTCGCCGTACCCATGGCCACCGGCCACCCCTAGCCTCACCGACGCCCCAGGAAGCTCCGCCGGTCCTCCCTCGACCTCCTCGCCGTGTCACGCGACCAGAAGAGCCCCGGAACGCCACCCCCGACGTTTTCCCCTCGCCGGCCGCCGAGGATCTTCTCCGTCGATTCGGCCACTCCGGCGCGCCCCCGAGCCGGCTAACCATCCCTACGGCACCGCTGTGAGCTCCTACGCCTCCCCTCCCTCTTTCCCCCTTCGATTGCGCCCTATAGCCGCCGCACCACGAGCACCGAAGCCGCCGTCCGCCATGGCCGGTGAGCTCCGTGCTCCCGAGCTTCTCCGCCTGCGTTCGTTGCCTCCGGGTGTTCCTGGTGACCCCAGCATCCCGTAGAGCCCATCGGCCGCGCCCGCCGTGCCGTGTAACGCCGAAACCGAGCACGCCCGAGCTCCGGCCACCGCTGCCAAGCTCGAGGCCATCGTCTCCGGCCGCCCTAGCTGTTGCTGCTTGCTGAAATGGGCGCGGGTGAGCTCCAGCTCCCCGTAGCCGCTCTCCTCCGTCCATTTGGACGCCGGAGGAGCGAGCCCGCGCCCTCCGCCGCGCCTGTTGCCACCGGCGACGAGCCGCCGGCGGGTTAGGCCCTGCTGACCAGGGGTTTGACCCCCCCTGGGTCGATGACAGGTGGGGCCAGCCCCCCTGTTAATTAGTTAGTTTATTTTAATTTAATAAACCCCCCCCCCTGACGCTGACCAGTGGGCCCGACCCCCCCCCTAACC
>NW_021263376.1:0-1337 GCF_002162155.2 Triticum dicoccoides
TTCTCGTAGTTCTTATTATGTGTACTGATGTATACTACACAACTTACTTTTGTAGACTCGTGTTAGGCCTCCAAGCGCATGGTTTTGTAGGGCAGTAGCAATTTTTCCTCAAGTGGATGACCTAAAATTTATAAATCCGTGGGAGACGTAGTATGAAGATGGTCTCTCAAACAACCCTGCAATCAAATACAAGAAATCTCTTGTGTCCCCAACACACCCAATACAATGGCAAATTGTATAGGTGCACTAGTTCGGCGAAGAGATGATGATACAAGTGTAGTATGGATAGTAGATATAGGTTTTTGTAATATGAAAAGACCCAGCAAGGTAGCAAGTAACAATAGTGAAAAAAATTGGTATTGTAATGCTTAGAAACAAGGCCTAGGGTTTATACTTTCACCAGTGCAATCTCTCAATAGTGCTAATATAACTGAATCATATAACAATCCCTCAACATGCGACAAAGAATCACTCCAAAGTTCTTATCTAGCGGAGAACATAAGTTGAAATTGTTGTAGGGTACGAGACAACCTCAAAGTTATCCTTTCTGATCAATCTATTGAGCTATTCCTATAAGTGTCACAAACAGCCCTGAAGTACATACTAAAATAACACCATATGATACACATCAACCAACTCTAATGTCACCTAGATACTCCAATGTCACCACAAGTATCCGCGAGTTGATTATTCGATATGCATCAAACAACTTCAGATTCATAATATTCAATCTAATACAAAAATATTCAGAGAGTGTGCCAAGTTTTTTGCCGGAGAAAGTAGGACGAAAACGTGCATCAACCGCTATGTATAGATTACCCCAATGTCACATCGGGTATCCGCGAGTTGAGTGCCAAAACATACATCAAGTGAATCAATAAAACACCCTGTTGTCACCACGGGTATCCACATGCAAGACATACATCAAGTGTTCTCAAATCCATAAAAGTGTTCAACCCGATAATAGTGAAGCCTCAAAGGTAAAAAAATTTAATTCATCACAACAAGATAGAGAGGGAGAAACACCATATGATCCAACTATATTAACAACGCTCGCGGTACATCAAGATCGTGCCAAATCAAGAACAAGAGAGAGAGAGAGAGAGAGAGAGAGATCAAACACATAGCTACTAGTACATACCCTCAGCCCCGAGGGTGACTACTCCCTCCTCGTCATGGACACCACCGAGATGATGAAGATGGCCTCCGGTGATGATTTTCCCCTGCGGCATGGTGCCGAAACAGGATCCCGATTGAGTTTTCATGGATACAGAGGCTTGCGGCGGTGGAACTTCTCATCTAGGGTTCTTTTGGGGGGGGTTGGGTATTTATAGAAT
>NW_021263377.1:0-1075 GCF_002162155.2 Triticum dicoccoides
TTCATAAGGATAAAAATATTACTTTGCTTCCTATGACTCCTGATTCCATTTTGAAAGATGATATTAATAGAGCTAATAAAGCACAACAGGAGAAGAATAAGAGTGAAAATCAGATTGTGGCAAAAGAATTTGAGCAACAAATGAAGCCTAATAATAAACCATCTAGTGTTGCTTCTGAAATTAAATTGAAAAGTGCATGTTTATTTGCCACCAAATCTGATATTGATGAGCTAGATTTCAGCAAATCTGTTTGCTATGCTTTTGTGTGCAAAGAGGCATTATTTTCATTCGAGGACGTGCCTTCCTCTTTGCCTCCTGCTGTCACTAACATTTTGCAGGAGTTCGCTGACGTTTTTCCACAAGACGTGCCACCGGGATTACCGCCTATTCGAGGGATTGAGCATCATATTGACTTAATTCCCGGTGCTTCACTTCCAAACCGTGCACCATACCGTACCAATCCAGAGGAGACGAAGGAGATTATGCGTCAAGTACAAGAGCTTCTCGACAAAGGTTATATACGCGAATCCCTTAGTCCTTGTGTTGTTCCTATTATTCTAGTGCCGAAAAAGGATGGTACATCACGTATGTGTGTTGATTGTAGAGGCATTAATAATATTACTATTCGATATCGTCATCCTATTCCTAGGCTAGATGATATGCTTGATGAATTGAGTAGCTCTACAATATTCTCCAAAGTTGATTTGCGTAGTGGCTACCATCAAATTCGTATGAAATTGGGAGATGAATGGAAAACAGCATTTAAAACTAAGTTTGGATTATATGAGTGGTTAGTCATGCCTTTTGGGTTAACTAATGCACCTAGTACTTTCATGAGATTAATGAACGAAGTTTTACGTGCTTTCATTGGACGATTTGTGGTAGTTTACTTTGATGACATATTGATTTATAGCAGATCTTTGGAGGAACATTTGGAACATTTACGTGCTGTTTTTATTGCTCTACGTGATGCACGTTTGTTTGGTAACCTTGGGAAGTGCACCTTTTGCACCGACCGAGTATCTTTTCTTGGCTATGTTGTTACTCCACAGGGAATTGAAGTTGATAAAGCCAA
>NW_021263378.1:0-1690 GCF_002162155.2 Triticum dicoccoides
TTTTTTTTATGTTTTTACTCTATGTTTTGCGCCTACATAGTAGGCTTTTTCAGATTTTATTACGTTTGTGCACTTCTTTTTACCTATTTTCTCCAGGATGCCATTTTCGGATGCCTTTGGGAGTTTAAGGAAACAACACCAAGAAATGGTGATGAAATCACGTCAATCAATGTTAGAGTCAATCACCATAAAAGAATAAGTATAAGGGATAATATAGGAATTGTGAGGAGGCAACTAGAGCACTTGACGGCACATGGTACAAGTGTGCACACTCGTACCGCGCTCATACCGTGTGTTGCTGCGCCGCCAGGCCAACTACTTCACCCCTGTGTGATCGGTTCAGGGAACATACGCCCAGCGACTCCAGAAACACATCGAGAACAGAGAACCCTAGCTTCTGGAAGGCATCCAGAGGAGGAATAAGCAAGGAAGTGATCTCCATCATGACCACCTCGTGCAAGGGTATGGTGACATCAAGCATCTTCACTGTAATCGTCACGACTATCCATCTCCATCTCGTTGTTATACCGAACCCTTGTGGATCACTACGTGTATTACCCATTTGTTCCATCCATGTTTACTACCGCTATTCGTATGATGTTTGCCATCTCCAGGTGTGAGTAGTTCCCTTAGTTCTTGAGGATATGGATGAAGCTTCGTATGTATAGGAGATGAAACGTTAATAAGATTATGAGATTCTCTGTTGAATGTTTTGTTTAATAGCCTTCGTGAATTTTGTGAAGGGGCCCCACTCAGCAATTCTGCCGCAGGCCACGAAGCATATTACTATCATTGTAAAGGTCATGATATTGAGGTAATTTGAGGGTAAAAGCCTCTCTACCATGGCCATGATGGCGTTGTCGTTCACCAGGTCACCGGCGATTTGCTCCTCCGCAATCCAGTGCTCCTCGGATGAGGCGCTGACACTCTGGAGTGGCGCTGACCGGCATGAATGCGAGGCAACTGCTTCACGCTGAAATGGGCGCGGGCGAGGAAGAGAATTTCGGATGAGACCGGGGTGTCCGACGTATGTGTGGCAGTGGTTTGGATGCTCAGAAAGCCCCTCGTCTTTCCGTTTGCAGAAAAAGAAGGCCCCGATCGATCAACAGATGGATAAAGTACCGCGTTGAAGACCGTCTGATCCACATGAATATTGGGAAATTTAAAGGTGGAGATGCACCATCATACATAGTACGTTTTTTTTTGCGGGACATACATAGTACGTTCTGTTGTGCGTGCATCGCTAGGTAGCTAGGCAACAACCGGTCGAAAACTCGCCCATCGGTAGACTTTTCCATGCCCCTCTCGACCAACCAAAACCCCCCTCCACCGGCCAGATCGAGACGTTCACGTGCCCGTGACTCGGCATCATTTGTGGTACTGCTACAGGAAGCAGAATGCTGGAATGTACGTATATGCATATACATTTTTTTTGTGAAAATATGCATATACATGTGTGGCTCTAGGACAGCAGGGACAAACTCAAAAACCGTGTGTTGTGTGCAGGATGTCATGATATTTGTCGTCAACATCACTACCCCACACACACACACACATCGTACGTACGCGCGCTCAGAGAAAGAGGAAACCGAGCAAACATGACGAACATGTTGCTCCTAAAAATATCAGAAGAATATATGTCTCTTATTTTTTAACAAGTCCTTATAAACACATCCATACAAAAAAAAAA
>NW_021263379.1:0-1277 GCF_002162155.2 Triticum dicoccoides
TGGACATCACCGTCCAATGCCTGTCCAGTGATTCTTGCTGGTATTCATCGTACCCAGTATCAAAATTGCACTCATCACCATCGGCATCATCATCGTTTTCGCACGCGTCACCATCATCTTCCTGAAAAAAATACAAACAACCTTATATGTCAGTAAATAGTTGTATAAGGACTATCATATGTATTCACTTTCCACTACTTACTTTGCTCGAGCTGTCATTATAAGATACATCGATATCGTTTTCGTCATTGGCATCATCGAAAAAATTCCACTGATAGTACCCTTCCACTTCCATCTGCGCAAATTGTAAATATGATATGTAAGACTTGATGCGTATTTAATTTCATTTTAAAATAACCTACATAAATCTAAACCTACATGGCTTCCGCTTTTAGCATATGAATCATCTACATCCATATCCTCATTGTCATCATCCCCTCATATCTGTGCACAGTCAAACATGTTATTGTCATCGCGGATGCTTGTATTTAATATGGTTGAGAACATGCAGACCACTTACATTGCCACTGTAAGACTCATCCAAACTCATATAATTTTCACCGTCATGTTCGTCTTCATCCAATGACAATGATCCGTCATCGCTACCGCCATCAGCACCGTCATATCCTATGTCAGCCTCAATCTATACACGTTCATATATAATCAAATATCCATTCAAACATCACGTAACATCTTCTCAATTAATATCCGTTCTTAAGTTACTATGCCAGCGCCTCGCGTACCTCGTTGCCTTCATCAGACATGAGGCGGTTGTCGCCGGATACGAGCTGTCGGCGGCGGAGGCGTCTGCTCGACGGAGGCGGTTGTCGGCGTAGCGCACAACGCGTACATTGTTTTTTGTCGGCCAGATACTGCCGGAGATGGCGGCGGCGGCGGCGGCACGAGAGGAGATGGGTGAGGCGTCTTGAAGATAGGGTTCGCCGATCGTTTTTTTAATCACTCGGGCGTACGCAGCGGGTGCGGGCAGGCGTGCATGCGGACGTAGGCGCCTACGGGCGGCCGTGCATGCGGACGTGGGCGCGTATGGGCGGCCGTACGCGACCACCCCTACCCTTTGTACGTTTGGGGGGGGGGTTGTGTCGGGGAAACTGATCCACCAACACCTATGGGGACCGGGCCCCTTTCGGTTCGGAGGGGGGCGGAGGACGCACAAAGAGCGGATCGAGGCAGTACACGCGAGCAGTTTTACCCAGCTTCGGGCCGCACGGATGCGTAAAACCCTACTGCTGCTTGTTTGTGTGTATTGAATTCTTGCT
>NW_021263380.1:0-1266 GCF_002162155.2 Triticum dicoccoides
TATATATTCGTAATGGTAGGCCCGCACCACCACCTCAGGTACGAGATGATGTCCATATTCCTAAACTGAAATTGAATATTCCACCATTTGAGGGTAGATATGTTCCTGATATATATCTTACTTGGGAGTTAGAAACTGAACAACGATTTACATGTTTACAATATCCTGAGGAGAGACGAGTTGCTGCTGCTGTTTGTGCTTTCACTAGTTTTGCATGTGTATGGTGGTCTGAACATTGTAGATTATATCCTATTCCAACTACTTGGGCTGCTTTGAAAACTGCTATGCGTACGCGTTGGGTTCCACCATATTATCAACGTGAATTGCTTCAAAAATTGCAGCGTTTAAGACAAGGAAAAAATTATGTAGAAGAATATTATCAGGAATTACAAACTGGCATGATTAGATGTGGTATTGTTGAGGAGAATGAAGCTATGCTTGCACGTTTTCTGGGTGGATTAAATCGAGAGATTCAGACCATTCTAGACTATAAGGAGTATACTAATATCACTCGTTTATTCCATCTTGCTTGTAAAGCTGAACGTGAAGTGTAGGATCGACAAGCATTGGGGCGAACTAACTTTTCTGCAGGCCGACCTTCATCATGGACACCACGTGCATCTTCTACTTCAACTGCACCAGCACCTCCATCCGGTGCCACCTCCAGCCGTGATACAAGAAAACAGGCACAACCACCATTATCTGCCAAGAGCGCACCTGCGGGGCCTGCACAGCGTTATTCTTCTTCCATGGCATCAACAGGGCACACAAGTGATATTATTTGTCGTCGTTGTAAGGGAGGAGGTCATTATGCGAGGGAATGCAAATCTCCGCGTGTGATGATTGCTACCGCGGATGGTGGATATGAGTCCGCTAGTGACTATGATGAGGAGACATTGGCTCTTATTACACGTGAAGAACATGGTGGAGATGATTCTGATCATGAGACGCAATACATGGCTCCTGAAGACGCTGACAGGTATGAATGTTTAGTTGCTCAACGTGTTTTGAGTGTGCAGGTCACACAAGCTGAGCAAAATCAGAGGCACAATTTGTTCCATACCAAGGGAGTTGTGAAGGAACGTTCTGTGCGCGTCATAATAGACGGAGGGAGCTGCAACAACTTGGCTAGCATGGAGATGGTGGAGAAGCTTTCTCTCACCACAAGACCACATTCACATCCTTACTACATCCAATGGTTCAACAACAGCGGCAAGGTTAAGGTAACACGTACTGTTCGTGTGCATTTTAGTATCTCTACATATG
>NW_021263381.1:0-2273 GCF_002162155.2 Triticum dicoccoides
CGGGAGTATTGCCATAACTCGTATAACAGATGCTTTTCGAAGGTTGAGGTAAATGATTTCCGAAGGTTTCTTGGTTATGTGTTGAAGGATGGATAGAGCTGGATGTAGGATTTGCTAGTTTGGGTGAGATATTATGCTTCCCCTGTATCCCCAACACCTGATTGCATAACCGGAATGTTTCGGGAGTTTATAAGTGGGAATTCAAATAGCTCTTAGGATATCTTTCCGACAGATGTATGATACAAAATTGGGGTTCGACATCTAGTGGTCCGCCTATCCACGGTTGGTTTTATAGTGGTCTCATTGTGTCTTAAAGAGTCCTTGGCTATGCCGACTCGGGGACGCTTCGTATGTCATGTGCACTGCCTTGTACATGATGGTGCTGTATGGTCGAGCCCGTGTAGGCCCCACCATGAAAACTTCGGACGAAATCTCTATCATATGTTTGTTCCGGCTTTTCTGCAAGCCAATCCTTTGTTTTGTTTTGAGCTGTCAAAGTCAAGTGTGAATTATAATCCTTCCTAATAATCAAGATTGACATGTCAATCCTTTTCAACCGGTGTGTCTCTCTTCAAGGGGATCTGATCTTTTCAACACCCACAAGATCTATTCTAAGCTCTCTCAACGGTGTTTGTTTCATCCTTCCCAAGTTGCCTTTGTTTTCCCACCCTCCCACCCTTTTCCCTTCAAGGACTCAGATTTCTTAATTCGTTATCCATTCTATGGATGTGAAGTCTCTCCATTCTTTTCAATCAACGTTCTTACCCGGTGGTTCTCTTGAAGATGTTCTACAAGTTCAATATTCTTCATTCTTTTCCTTCTCCGGTGGACTCAACTCAAGCTTCCGTGTTGATCATATCCTTTTCCTCGGTTCAAATGTTTTCCCATACCAGTGCACCTCTTAATCATCCAGTCCTCACCATTCAATTGTTCCGGAGTGCTCAAGATATCTCGAAGATTCATGTTTTCACTCTGCTTTCGTTCAAGATCTTTTGAGGTTGTTATCTCATTCAAACCATTTAATTCAACCGGTGCATTCTCCTTTTCAAGTAATCATTTCAACGGTGTATCTTTTGAGTGGGCCCTCACCCACAGGTCTTTTCCCAGGATCTTACCTAACTCTTCTAATTTTCCCAGAGTTATTCTCAATTCATTTCAAAGTTTCACGTAAGAATGAGTTATCATCAGTCATATGTATTTCTCCAAGATCTGTTAAATTCTTTCATTGTTGGTTCAACTTTTCCAATTTTAATTCTGGAGTGCCTCAACAATTCTTGGTGGTGTTTCTTGTCGTCATTCTCGAATTCTGAAGACCGAAGAAGAGTTTTTCCTCCATATCTTATCTGTTCTCTCAGAGATTCGTGGTTCTAGTTCGAGGACATCCTCTCATAATTGTTTTGATTGTGAGAATTATTCTTACCCATCCGGAGCAATTCAAGAGTCTTCTCAGCTTATTATCCGGAGTCCATCAATTCAGGTTTATTCATTCTCAGCTTTCAGCTATCACTCCCCAAATCTTACCTATGCATCATTCAAATTTCTCTAATCAGCTCGGGATCTCTTCGTTCACGTGTATCTAAATTCTCTCAAACATCTGCGTTCATTTGCTAATTCTTCCCAGTGCTTTGATATCTTCCTTTGATCGTTTTCAATTCTTACCGTGGTTCGTTCAAGATTCTCTTCCATGGTGATCATATCAACTCATTTGTTGTTTCAATCCTACCGGTGTTTCGTTGAAGACCTTATCAAGTTATCGATATCTCTCTTAATCCTTTTCCAACAAAAATAAGTAGTATGCCAAATCTGTTGCTTGTCATCAATTTAAATTGATGAAGGATAAGCATAATGTAATTCTTATTCTTGTTTCATCGAGTAAACTCAATTCCCTATTCCGGAGGCTCATCAAATTCCTGATTTCAATTGTTTTCATCTTCTCTTTTTCACGGAGTTCCAATCTTTTTCAATTATTTCACCACGGAGATTCATCTAAAATCAGTACAAGGATTCACCTTGTGTTTCCAAATTCTCTTTCCATCTGTTTGATCATTCTTTTGTTAACGGAGTTCTTCATGAAGGTTCTACATGATGGTTCATCAAGGATTTATTTCCTTCTCGAAGTGTTCATCAACATTCTTTTCTAAGGAGCTCAAGTATTCTTCTTTGTGCAATCCGGAGTGCAATTCTTTCTACCATATTATTGGAGGTGGTATTATGTCATTCTTAATAATTTGAGTTCATGTTTCATGATCCACATGTTGTTAATAATGAGGTAT
>NW_021263382.1:0-1202 GCF_002162155.2 Triticum dicoccoides
TGGCACGGTGTACCGGGCGCCCGTTTGGTGTCTCGGGAACCCTGTTCACATCGTTTGGGGCTGTGAGCGAAACTCCGGCCGGATCTCCTCATGGATGGAACCCGAATAGGCGATAAACCTGGACTAGAGACTTAGGTGATTAGGTAGGTCGTGGCCGACACCCACGTTGGGCTTCCGCTTGAAGGTTGTCGAGTACATGTCGTGTAAACGACGGTAAGTGGTGAGAGCGTGTATGAAGAAGTACACCCCTGCAGGGTTAACCTAATCTATTCGAATAGCCGTGTCCGCGGAAAAGGACTTCTGGATTGCTTATATCAGTTCATAGACAAGTGAAAGTGGATACTCTAAAATACGCAAGATAAGCGTGAGTGCTATGGATGGCGTTCTCGTAGGGAGACGGGAGCGGATCCATAGTGGTGTATTGATATGGTGAATATGTGGACTCGTGTGTGCCACCTCAAAAGAGTCGCTTGCAGTCGTAGTTTAGGATAGCCACCGAGTCAAAGCTGGCTTGCTGCAGTTAAACCCCACCACCCCTTTGTTGATAATGATGCATATGTAGTTAGTTATGATGTAAGTCTTGCTGGGTACATTTGTACTCACGTTTGCCTATTTTATGTTTTTGCAGAGAGACTTCAGTCTCACTAGTAGTTCCGCTTGGACTTCGACGTTTAGCTTGTTACCTCAGCTACGATCTTGTGCCCTCGGCAGTATCTGGTAGATAGTCAGGCTTCTCAGCCTTTTTCATTTATAGTTGTCTGTACTCAGACATGATAGCTTCCGCTTGTGCTTTGACTTGTATACTCTGAATGTTGGGTCATGAGACCTATGTTTGTAATATCTCGCTCCTTGGAGCCTAATGAATAAATACTTGAGTCATAGAGTCATGTTGTGATGCCATGTTGTGTTTGCACATATCGAGCATATTGTGTGTATGTTATTGAAATGCTTGGTATGTGTGGGATCTGACTATCTAGTTGTTTATCCTTAGTAGCCTCTCTTACCGGGAAATGTCTCCTAGTGTTTCCAATGGTAGCTTGCTACTGCTCCGGAACACTTAGGCTGGCCGGCATGTGTCCTTCTTCGTTCCTGTGTCTGTCCCTTCGGGGAAATGTCACGCGATGAATACCGGAGTCCTGTTAGCCCGCTACAGCCCGGTTCACCGGAGTCCTGCTAGCCCAGTGCTACAGCCTGGATTCACT
>NW_021263383.1:0-2657 GCF_002162155.2 Triticum dicoccoides
GACAGGAGAGGTGGCGGCGTTAGAGCCGCGAGTGTCGGTGGTGTTAAGGGATGGGGCAGCATCGGGACACACTGCGGCACATCGTTGGTGTCATATAGAGGTGTCCCAGTTTGTGGTGAAAACTGACGAGTAGCCATCTGCGGCAGTATATGCTGTTGGAGAAGCCACTGAGGAGGCCGAAGAGGAACCGAATGCCACATCTGGGAGGTCGGGCCATTGTTGTAACAACGGCGGTGCAAGAAAACTTTATATTATGGGCACACTTAAAATCTCGATTGTGCAGTAGTTGTGGATTACAATACTCGAAACGTGGTCACTCCAACGTTTTATGTGCAAGGCTCAATGCTGAGTTTGGATTATATCTCACCAACCTCAGGCAGTTGTACATTATATATCTCGCACCCCTCAGGCCTCTCTGTTCCTAGCCAACATAGTCAGGCCTAGTTAGGAATGAGCTGTTTCTATATTTAGTTCTTCCATCTCCAACTTGTTGAACTAAATCATATCACAGTACCTCGCGACAGCTGATCCATTTTCTTATCTTCTGCTATTACGCATCCACGAGAGCGTGCATACACATCTTAGCTAGGAATAGGATTGAGAGGTGCCAGAAATATTTCTACCAGTAGAACTCATGTAGCTTTGCGTCATCGGAGGATACATGGGGCAGAACACGCTTGACATGCATCATGAAAACAAATCAGCAGACCCGTGGCGTATCTACGTTGGTGCTTGACTGGACAGCGTAGTTTTTCATGTTTATTACTGGCTGCGAGTTTTCTGTTATCAACGAACACGCTATCCATTGGTAAAACTAGTATGTTCTGGCACTTATTAGCGTGAGCTGTAGTTGCATGATTTGAAGCATCATGTTGGTGGGAGAATATTCATGAGAACGATAATTCAAGGATTGACTCTTTACGTGGTTCTGAATATACTCCGTCAGCTCATTATTTTGAACGTTGCTCATCAAGTCAAAAGTTTACTTGCTCGGTGGTATTTGCTTGCTCATTTTGGTTCCATATACGCTAGTGAATAAATCCGATGACAAATATGAGCTTAAGATTTTGTGTTCTGTTTTAATTTAGCATAGATGGTTCAGCCTAATCTTGTTGTAATCAGCAACGCCGTCCATGCCATAGAGCAGTACTATATTGTAATCAATGCTTGTTGCGTGCCGTTGAACGAACCAATCTAAACATCAAACTCTCTATTCTCCATGTAGCTGTCATGCATAGGAAAATAATACTTCATGAACAAGGTGTATTATATATTTATGGACGTGTACGCATGTAGGTGTGTCTTTTTTTGGTAGCAATAATGTTAGGCTGTATGGAACTAAGCTGCAGGGCTCAAAGAGAAAGCCACAAGCCAAGTTAGGATGAGCCCTAGTAGGCAACCGTATGTTTGGTTAGATTTAATTTGCGGATCTAGCTAGTTTTTTTGGCGTTATTAATGGAAAAACACCTATTTATGTGCTTTTTCCTTTGGATTTTTGCTTTTGACCAATATTCAAATATCCAGTCAAAAGCCAAAAAACACCTACATATGTGCTTTTTGGCTTATAAGGCAAAAACCAAAAGCCAAGAGTTAAGCCTAACGGAACACCTAGGCAGTTAAGTAGTAATGAGACTGAATCAACTTCAGTATTGGAATGTATACGGTCAATTAAGTCTAAAATGTAGAGGTTTCAGTACGATCAAGAAGCCAATTAATCATGCCTGCATGCTTCACTTGTCTGAGCGTAAATGTGTACAATATATATGTGGTACTGGTAATAACACTTCAATGTGATATCAATTCTCTTGTTCTACATAGATATCATTGATGAGCCATGGAGCATGCATCGGTGCACCTGGGCGGTCGACCCGGGTGACCCAGGGTATTCGGAGGAGGAGGTGGCCACGATAGTTGACGGGGTCGTGCCATTGGACGATCCGCCGAGACGAGGACTGCATTCTGAAGAGACAGTGGAGGTGGTACGCCGGATCATTCACCGGAGGACGGCGGCGGCGGCGGCGGGTCGGGCATGGAAAGGCCCCCTTCCGAAGGTATGTCTCAAACCCATTACTTTAGCTTATTTTTTCGATTCCGATTCTTGGACTCGCGTAGTACATAAGAAGAAGAAGAGGAAGGGCAGGATCAATGTGCCGCCGCCTGCGCCGGTGACCACCTCCGTGGCTGAGATCCGGGCGGCGAGGGCTGTGCGTTTGAACGAGATCCCGGGCCAGTTTGGGCCGGAGTTGGAGCAGGCTGGCGCCGGTCGGGTGGCCCAACATGGGGGTGTGCAAGTTGGGCCGACTGCAGCCGCAATTGATGGGTATGAGGCCCAGGCAATTAGCGATGCGGGTACTGGTGATCCCGTTGAGTGCGTAGCGACGAGTCTACGTGATTCCTCGCTGCCGCCGACTAGGGTTCTTCATTTTGCCAAGCCTGGTTTTCCTTCATGTGGGATTAGACGAGCAACACGTGTTCCTCCTCCTGGCACGGCGGGGGGACGTGGCGTCGGCAATGCTGGCCCGAGGCCTTCAAGGGCTGCCGCGGGTGTGCAGGCTGGGTGAGGTGCAGCCCCTCCGGTGTCGTCTGGTTCCATCGGCCGAGGCGCTGGGGCCGCTCCTGGCCAGCGCCCGACAGGGTTTGGAGTGGGGCCTAGACCG
>NW_021263384.1:0-1023 GCF_002162155.2 Triticum dicoccoides
GCACTTGTTCCCCTTGGGAAGACGTTCGTGCTAGAATGACATGTTCTCGTCGAAGCATGCGTCGGTCATTTTGTGTTTTACCTTCATCTCCAGAGCCATGAGCGTTACTTTCAGGCGGGTATCCTCGGGCCTGCATCCTTCATACAATGGAGTAACCGCGTCTAACTCAAGTTGATCCATCTTGGCTTTCTCTCGGGCGGCAGCTCTTGCGTTATCCGTCTGCTTGAGAAGCAGCTCTTGAATATGAGGGTCCTGCACCCAGCCCATCGATGGTCCAGCGTCGTCTGCTCCGCCGGCATCATCATCATGTCCTGCATCTTCTACATGATGACTGTGTACAGCATCACCGTCGTGATCATCTCCTGGGGATTCTTCGTCTTCTCGCCCCCCGAGCCGCGGTGGTTGTCTTGTTGCCCTTCCTCATTTCTTGCCCGGCCCCCATGGACGACTTCGTAGTCATCTTCATCACCTTGCCACCGATAGCCATCCATGAAACCACGCAAGAGTAGGTGGTCCCGCACCTGCCCGGAATCCGGGTCCGCAATAAGGCTATTCAGCTTGCATCTTCGACACGGACATCTTATCTCCGTCTCGTTCTTTTGAAGCATCTCGGCCTTCGCGGACCTCAAAAACCTATTCACGATGCCTTCGGTCATCGTGCGGACCATGGTCGCCTGCGGGGTAGAGCAAAACGATATTTTAGAACCAAGAAAAAAAATTGGCATGACTTTCCCTAAAAATAGGACCAAAAAGAATGCTTAATGCCAAAATTCTCGCCGAAACGGAAATGAATCAACATTCCGGCAAAATATTGGCAACTATCGCATTTCAAATACCGGTACACCTCCAAACACAAACACATATGCAACACCACAAACATATGCAACACCACGAACATACATAGATCTAGCTAGGCCATAAAAAGTGCATGTGCACATTGTTGTAGGGAGAACAACATAAATATAGCTTCCCCCCTTACTTACCTAGCAAAACAAGGTAACTTAACCACTTAATTTGAATGAA
>NW_021263385.1:0-1654 GCF_002162155.2 Triticum dicoccoides
CTGCTGGGTCCCTACTGTCATCCTCACCATGTACAGTCATCTCCTTATTCCTCTCGGTTGTTGACCATGTTGACAACACCGGAGGGCAGTGTTGGAAATATGCCCTAGAGGCAATAATAAATTAGTTATTATTATATTTCCTTGTTCATGGTAATCGTTTATTATCCATGCTATAATTGTATTGATAGGAAACTCAGATACATGTGTGGATACATAGACAACACCATGTCCCTAGTAAGCCTCTAGTTGACTAGCTCGTTGATCAATAGATGGTTACGGTTTCCTGACCATGGACATTGGATGTCATTGATAACGGGACCACATCATTAGGAGAATGATGTGATGGACAAGACCCAATCCTAAGCCTAGCACAAAGATCGTGTAGTTCGTAAGCTAAAGCTTTTCTAATGTCAAGTATCTTTTCCTTAGACCATGAGATTGTGCAACTCCCGGATACCGTAGGAATGCTTTGGGTGTACCAAACGTCACAAAGTAACTGGGTGGCTATAAAGGTGCATTACAGGTATCTCCGAAAGTGTCTGTTGGGTTGGCGCGAATCGAGACTGGGATTTGTCACTCCGTGTAAACGGAGAGGTATCTCTGGGCCCACTCGGTAGGACATCATCATAATGTGCACAACGTGACCAAGGGGTTGATCACGGGATGATGTGTTGCGGAACGAGTAAAGAGACTTGCTGGTAACGAGATTGAACAAGGTATCGAGATACCGACGATCGAATCTCGGGCAAGTACAATACCGCTAGGCAAAGGGAATTGTATACGGGATTGATTGAGTCCTTGACATCGTGGTTCATCCAATGAGATCATCGTGGAACATGTGGGAGCCAACATGGGTATCCAGATCCCGCTGTTGGTTATTGACCAGAGAACGTCTCGGTCATGTCTGCATGGTTCCCGAACCCGTAGGGTCTACACACTTAAGGTTCAATGACGCTAGGGTTATAAAGGAAGTTTGTATGTGGTTACTGTATGTTGTTCGGAGTCCCGGATGAGATCCCGGACGTCACGAGGAGTTCCGGAATGGTCCGGAGGTAAAGATTTATATATGGGAAGTCCTGTTTTGGTCACCGGAAAAGTTTCGGGTTTTATCGGTAACGTAACGGGACCACCGGGAGGGTCCCGGGGGTCCACCAAGTGGGGCCACCGGCCCCGGAGGCTTGCATGGGCCTAGAGTGGAAAGGGACCAGCCCTAGAGTGGGCTGGTGCGCCTCCCACCCTTTCCCAAGGCGCAACTAGGAGGGGAGAGGGCAAACCCTAGGGCAGATGGGCCCTAAGGCCCACCCCAGGCGCGCCTCCCCTCTCTCCCCCTCTTGGCCGCCCCCCCAAGTCCCATCTAGGGCTGGCCGCACCCCTTGGGGTGGGAAACCCTAAAGGGGGCGCAGCCCCCCTTTCCCCTATATATATTGGAGGTTTTGGAGCAGCCCAATACATGAGAACCTCTCCCTGTTGGTGCAGCCCTGCCTCTCCTCCTCCTCCTCTCCCGTGGTGCTTGGCGAAGCCCTGCTGGATTGCCACGCTCCTCCACCACCACCACGCCGTTGTGCTGCTGCTGGATGGAGTCTTCCTCAACCTCTCCCTCTCTCCTTGCTGGATCAAGGCATGGGAGACGTCACCAGGCTGTACATGTGTTGAA
>NW_021263386.1:0-693 GCF_002162155.2 Triticum dicoccoides
TAAATTTGATCCCATGCTATTCGAGATTGTGATCTCCCCGTCTCAAAAGTTTTTCTTGGACGATGTCTAGGGTGATTCCTAGCATCGAGAGGTAGGATGGGTGTGTACTGGTTAGCTGTGTTTTCTTCCGAAATACCGTAAACGGAACTAGTCCTTCGTGACTACGGAAATCCGTTGGCTGTGGGAATAATTTTGTACAAACTCTGCAGAGTCATATATTCCTCCAAATCATCTATTCCCTGTCCCAGATCGATATTATCTTATCCTAATCAAATGTCAGTTTTGATGGCAGAGACTCCGGTGATTCGCTCGAATGCTAACTCCGGTTAAATGATATTCCTGTGGATGGACTAACCCATTTATTCTTATGAATTAAAAGTTTATTATGATTATTATTTACCTGTCCATAAAAGCCCTTTCTATGATGTCGCCCCGACGTACGACTGTGGCATCTCTTTTCAAGCCCCTTCTGTGATGTCGCCCCGACGTCCGACTGTGGCATTTCTTTTCAAGCCCCTTCTGTGATGTCGCCCCGACGTCCGACTGTGGCATTTCTTTTCAAGCCCTTTCTGTGATGTCGCCCCGACGTCCGACTGTGGCATTTCTTTTAAAGCCCTTTCTGTGATGTCGCCCCGACGTCCGACTGTGGCATTTCTTTTAAAGCCCTTTCTGTGATGTCGCCCCGACATCCGT
>NW_021263387.1:0-1209 GCF_002162155.2 Triticum dicoccoides
TTTTAATTCTGTTTTCTATTTTGCAGGTTTGTTTTGAATTTGGTTTTGAAACCAATTCAATTTATTTTGCTTCTGACAATATTTTTAGGAGCTAAAAAGAATTAAAACAATGCTCCACAAAAATATTTCAGAATTATTGGACCTATATTTATTTAACAGTAGATATAAGTCCAATTCAAATAGCTATTGATTTAATTCAAATACCCAAAATAAATGTTTCTGAGATACCGAAAATATTGGTTTGGATTTTACCTCTTGCCAATATTTCCAGAGGATAACAAGAACATTTTCTTGGACTTATTTGAAGCAATTTTTATCTTGATCATTTTTTTAAAGGATTCTGAGGCTTTGAAAATTCCTCAATTCAAATTTCATTTGAATTAAAACATGAAGCTCACATGAGGTCTAGCCTAATGCATAACAGGACCAGGGATGTGACAGTAATAGTCCACGAAACAGGTCAGGATCAAGAAAAACCGTGAGTGCTGATGACCGACACGTAAACGTACCCCGGGGTTCTTCAATCGTGGAAATCTCTCTCGGACCCCAAAACAGTGAGTAATAGTCCAAGAAACGCGCCAGAATCAGTCAAAACTATGAATATTGATGACTGACACTTAAGTGCACCTAGGGGTTCAACAACCATGGCAATCGTATTGGGACCCCAAAACGGTGAGTAATAGTTTATGAAACGGGCCAGAATCGGCCAAAATTATGACTGTTCAGGACGAACTAGTAAACGCACCCCGGGGATAGTTAATCGTGGAAATTGCTCTGGGACCCTAAAACGGTGAGTAATAGACCATGAAAGAGCCCAGAAGAACAAAACTAGGATTGTTGATGAACGAGACGTAAACGCACCCCGGGGTTCGTCAATCGTGGAAATCGCCCTGGGACCCTAGAATCGGCCAAAATTGAGTGTTGACGACGGACACGTAAACGCACCACGAGGATCATCAATCGTGGAAATCGCTCTAGGACTCCAAAATGGTGAGTAATAGGTCATGAAAGAGCCCAAAATCGAAAATACTCGGATTATTGATGACGACACATAAACGCACCTCGGGGTTCGTCAATCATGGAAATCGCTCCGGGACCCAAGATAGTGAGCAATAGTCCATGAAACGGGCCAGAATCGGCCAAAACTGCGAGTGTTGATGACCGACACATAAACGTACCCCGGTGTTCGTCAATCGTAGAAATCACTCC